>NW_028153966.1:0-7500 GCF_964211835.1 Anser anser
GTTAGACCCGAAAAAACACGTACGGTGCCACTTTCTGCCATCAAAAAGTGCTCTCAGCGGAAGCCTTTGGGTACACCTGAACTCCCTGGGGGAGCCTTTACGCAACCCCACACTCAACAGGACTCTGCGTCTTCACTCTTTCCTAACAACCCTAAACATAACCCTAACCGCAACAAGAAGCTGAACCCGAGTTAGACCCGAAAAAACACGTACGGTGCCACTTTCTGCCATCAAAAAGTGCTCTCAGCGGAAGCCTTTGGGTACACCTGAACTCCCTGGGGGAGCCTTTACGCAACCCCACACTCAACAGGACTCTGCGTCTTCACTCTTTCCTAACAACCCTAAACATAACCCTAACCGCAACAAGAAGCTGAACCCGAGTTAGACCCAAAAAAACACGTACGGTGCCACTTTCTGCCATCAAAAAGTGCTCTCAGCGGAAGCCTTTGGGTACACCTGAACTCCCTGGGGGAGCCTTTACGCAACCCCACACTCAACAGGACTCTGCGTCTTCACTCTTTCCTAACAACCCTAAACATAACCCTAACCGCAACAAGAAGCTGAACCCGAGTTAGACCCGAAAAAACACGGACGGTGCCACTTTCTGCCATCCAAAAGTGCTCTCAGCGGAAGCCTTTGGGTACACCTGAACTCCCTGGGGGAGCCTTTACGCAACCCCACACTCAACAGGACTCTGCGTCTTCACTCTTTCCTAGCAACCCTAAACATAACCCTAACCGCAACAAGAAGCTGAACCCGAGTTAGACCCGAAAAAACACGTACGGTGCCACTTTCTGCCATCAAAAAGTGCTCTCAGCGGAAGCCTTTGGGTACACCTGAACTCCCTGGGGGAGCCTTTACGCAACCCCACACTCAACAGGACTCTGCGTCTTCACTCTTTCCTAACAACCCTAAACATAACCCTAACCGCAACAAGAAGCTGAACCCGAGTTAGACCCGAAAAAACACGTACGGTGCCACTTTCTGCCATCCAAAAGTGCTCTCAGCGGAAGCCTTTGGGTACACCTGAACTCCCTGGGGGAGCCTTTACGCAACCCCACACTCAACAGGACTCTGCGTCTTCACTCTTTCCTAACAACCCTAAACATAACCCTAACCGCAACAAGAAGCTGAACCCGAGTTAGACCCGAAAAAACACGTACGGTGCCACTTTCTGCCATCAAAAAGTGCTCTCAGTGGAAGCCTTTGGGTACACCTGAACTCCCTGGGGGAGCCTTTATGCAACCCCACACTCAACAGGACTCTGCGTCTTCACTCTTTCCTAACAACCCTAAACATAACCCTAACCGCAACAAGAAGCTGAACCCGAGTTAGACCCGAAAAAACACGTACGGTGCCACTTTCTGCCATCAAAAAGTGCTCTCAGCGGAAGCCTTTGGGTACACCTGAACTCCCTGGGGGAGCCTTTACGCAACCCCACACTCAACAGGACTCTGCGTCTTCACTCTTTCCTAACAACCCTAAACATAACCCTAACCGCAACAAGAAGCTGAACCTGAGTTAGACCCGAAAAAACACGTACGGTGCCACTTTCTGCCATCAAAAAGTGCTCTCAGCGGAAGCCTTTGGGTACACCTGAACTCCCTGGGGGAGCCTTTACGCAACCCCACACTCAACAGGACTCTGCGTCTTCACTCTTTCCTAACAACCCTAAACATAACCCTAACCGCAACAAGAAGCTGAACCCGAGTTAGACCCGAAAAATACGTACGGTGCCACTTTCTGCCATCAAAAAGTGCTCTCAGCGGAAGCCTTTGGGTACACCTGAACTCCCTGGGGGAGCCTTTACGCAACCCCACACTCAACAGGACTCTGCGTCTTCACTCTTTCCTAACAACCCTAAACATAACCCTAACCGCAACAAGAAGCTGAACCCGAGTTAGACCCGAAAAAACACGTACGGTGCCACTTTCTGCCATCAAAAAGTGCTCTCAGCGGAAGCCTTTGGGTACACCTGAACTCCCTGGGGGAGCCTTTACGCAACCCCACACTCAACAGGACTCTGCGTCTTCACTCTTTCCTAGCAACCCTAAACATAACCCTAACCGCAACAAGAAGCTGAACCCGAGTTAGACCCGAAAAAACACGTACGGTGCCACTTTCTGCCATCAAAAAGTGCTCTCAGCGGAAGCCTTTGGGTACACCTGAACTCCCTGGGGGAGCCTTTACGCAACCCCACACTCAACAGGACTCTGCGTCTTCACTCTTTCCTAACAACCCTAAACATAACCCTAACCGCAACAAGAAGCTCAACCCGAGTTAGACCCGAAAAAACACGTACGGTGCCACTTTCTGCCGTCAAAAAGTGCTCTCAGCGGAAGCCTTTGGGTACACCTGAACTCCCTGGGGGAGCCTTTACGCAACCCCACACTCAACAGGACTCTGCGTCTTCACTCTTTCCTAACAACCCTAAACATAACCCTAACCGCAACAAGAAGCTGAACCCGAGTTTGACCCGAAAAAACACGTACGGTGCCACTTTCTGCCATCAAAAAGTGCTCTCAGCGGAAGCCTTTGGGTACACCTGAACTCCCTGGGGGAGCCTTTACGCAACCCCACACTCAACAGGACTCTGCGTCTTCACTCTTTCCTAGCAACCCTAAACATAACCCTAACCGCAACAAGAAGCTGAACCCGAGTTAGACCCGAAAAAACACGTACGGTGCCACTTTCTGCCATCAAAAAGTGCTCTCAGCGGAAGCCTTTGGGTACACCTGAACTCCCTGGGGGAGCCTTTACGCAACCCCACACTCAACAGGACTCTGCGTCTTCACTCTTTCCTAACAACCCTAAACATAACCCTAACCGCAACAAGAAGCTGAACCTGAGTTAGACCCGAAAAAACACGTACGGTGCCACTTTCTGCCATCAAAAAGTGCTCTCAGCGGAAGCCTTTGGGTACACCTGAACTCCCTGGGGGAGCCTTTACGCAACCCCACACTCAACAGGACTCTGCGTCTTCACTCTTTCCTAACAACCCTAAACATAACCCTAACCGCAACAAGAAGCTGAACCCGAGTTAGACCCGAAAAAACACGTACGGTGCCACTTTCTGCCATCAAAAAGTGCTCTCAGCGGAAGCCTTTGGGTACACCTGAACTCCCTGGGGGAGCCTTTACGCAACCCCACACTCAACAGGACTCTGCGTCTTCACTCTTTCCTAACAACCCTAAACATAACCCTAACCGCAACAAGAAGCTGAACCCGAGTTAGACCCGAAAAAACACGTACGGTGCCACTTTCTGCCATCAAAAAGTGCTCTCAGCGGAAGCCTTTGGGTACACCTGAACTCCCTGGGGGAGCCTTTATGCAACCCCACACTCAACAGGACTCTGCGTCTTCACTCTTTCCTAACAACCCTAAACATAAACCTAACCGCAACAAGAAGCTGAACCCGAGTTAGACCCGAAAAAACACGTACGGTGCCACTTTCTGCCGTCAAAAAGTGCTCTCAGCGGAAGCCTTTGGGTACACCTGAACTCCCTGGGGGAGCCTTTACGCAACCCCACACTCAACAGGACTCTGCGTCTTCACTCTTTCCTAACAACCCTAAACATAACCCTAACCGCAACAAGAAGATCAACCCGAGTTAGACCCGAAAAAACACGTACGGTGCCACTTTCTGCCATCAAAAAGTGCTCTCAGCGGAAGCCTTTGGGTACACCTGAACTCCCTGGGGGAGCCTTTACGCAACCCCACACTCAACAGGACTCTGCGTCTTCACTCTTTCCTAACAACCCTAAACAGAACCCTAACCGCAACAAGAAGCTCAACCCGAGTTAGACCCGAAAAAACACGTACGGTGCCACTTTCTGCCATCAAAAAGTGCTCTCAGCGGAAGCCTTTGGGTACACCTGAACTCCCTGGGGGAGCCTTTACGCAACCCCACACTCAACAGGACTCTGCGTCTTCACTCTTTCCTAACAACCCTAAACATAACCCTAACCGCAACAAGAAGCTGAACCCGAGTTAGACCCGAAAAAACACGTACGGTGCCACTTTCTGCCATCAAAAAGTGCTCTCAGCGGAAGCCTTTGGGTACACCTGAACTCCCTGGGGGAGCCTTTACGCAACCCCACACTCAACAGGACTCTGCGTCTTCACTCTTTCCTAACAACCCTAAACATAACCCTAACCGCAACAAGAAGCTGAACCTGAGTTAGACCCGAAAAAACACGTACGGTGCCACTTTCTGCCATCAAAAAGTGCTCTCAGCGGAAGCCTTTGGGTACACCTGAACTCCCTGGGGGAGCCTTTACGCAACCCCACACTCAACAGGACTCTGCGTCTTCACTCTTTCCTAACAACCCTAAACATAACCCTAACCGCAACAAGAAGCTGAACCCGAGTTAGACCCGAAAAAACACGTACGGTGCCACTTTCTGCCATCAAAAAGTGCTCTCAGCGGAAGCCTTTGGGTACACCTGAACTCCCTGGGGGAGCCTTTACGCAACCCCACACTCAACAGGACTCTGCGTCTTCACTCTTTCCTAACAACCCTAAACATAACCCTAACCGCAACAAGAAGCTGAACCCGAGTTAGACCCGAAAAAACACGTACGGTGCCACTTTCTGCCATCAAAAAGTGCTCTCAGCGGAAGCCTTTGGGTACACCTGAACTCCCTGGGGGAGCCTTTATGCAACCCCACACTCAACAGGACTCTGCGTCTTCACTCTTTCCTAACAACCCTAAACATAACCCTAACCGCAACAAGAAGCTGAACCCGAGTTAGACCCGAAAAAACACGTACGGTGCCACTTTCTGCCATCAAAAAGTGCTCTCAGCGGAAGCCTTTGGGTACACCTGAACTCCCTGGGGGAGCCTTTACGCAACCCCACACTCAACAGGACTCTGCGTCTTCACTCTTTCCTAACAACCCTAAACATAACCCTAACCGCAACAAGAAGCTCAACCCGAGTTAGACCCGAAAAAACACGTACGGTGCCACTTTCTGCCATCCAAAAGTGCTCTCAGCGGAAGCCTTTGGGTACACCTGAACTCCCTGGGGGAGCCTTTACGCAACCCCACACTCAACAGGACTCTGCGTCTTCACTCTTTCCTAACAACCCTAAACATAACCCTAACCGCAACAAGAAGCTGAACCCGAGTTAGACCCGAAAAAACACGTACGGTGCCACTTTCTGCCATCAAAAAGTGCTCTCAGCGGAAGCCTTTGGGTACACCTGAACTCCCTGGGGGAGCCTTTACGCAACCCCACACTCAACAGGACTCTGCGTCTTCACTCTTTCCTAACAACCCTAAACAGAACCCTAACCGCAACAAGAAGCTCAACCCGAGTTAGACCCGAAAAAACACGTACGGTGCCACTTTCTGCCATCAAAAAGTGCTCTCAGCGGAAGCCTTTGGGTACACCTGAACTCCCTGGGGGAGCCTTTATGCAACCCCACACTCAACAGGACTCTGCGTCTTCACTCTTTCCTAACAACCCTAAACATAACCCTAACCGGAACAAGAAGCTGAACCCGAGTTAGACCCGAAAAAACACGTACGGTGCCACTTTCTGCCATCCAAAAGTGCTCTCAGCGGAAGCCTTTGGGTACACCTGAACTCCCTGGGGGAGCCTTTACGCAACCCCACACTCAACAGGACTCTGCGTCTTCACTCTTTCCTAACAACCCTAAACATAAGCCTAACCGGAACAAGAAGCTGAACCCGAGTTAGACCCGAAAAAACACGTACGGTGCCACTTTCTGCCATCCAAAAGTGCTCTCAGCGGAAGCCTTTGGGTACACCTGAACTCCCTGGGGGAGCCTTTACGCAACCCCACACTCAACAGGACTCTGCGTCTTCACTCTTTCCTAACAACCCTAAACATAACCCTAACCGCAACAAGAAGCTGAACCCGAGTTAGACCCGAAAAAACACGTACGGTGCCACTTTCTGCCATCAAAAAGTGCTCTCAGCGGAAGCCTTTGGGTACACCTGAACTCCCTGGGGGAGCCTTTACGCAACCCCACACTCAACAGGACTCTGCGTCTTCACTCTTTCCTAACAACCCTAAACATAACCCTAACCGCAACAAGAAGCTGAACCCGAGTTAGACCCGAAAAAACACGTACGGTGCCACTTTCTGCCATCAAAAAGTGCTCTCAGCGGAAGCCTTTGGGTACACCTGAACTCCCTGGGGGAGCCTTTACGCAACCCCACACTCAACAGGACTCTGCGTCTTCACTCTTTCCTAACAACCCTAAACATAACCCTAACCGCAGAAAGAAGCTCAACCCGAGTTAGACCCGAAAAAACACGTACGGTGCCACTTTCTGCCATCAAAAAGTGCTCTCAGCGGAAGCCTTTGGGTACACCTGAACTCCCTGGGGGAGCCTTTACGCAACCCCACACTCAACAGGACTCTGCGTCTTCACTCTTTCCTAACAACCCTAAACATAACCCTAACCGCAACAAGAAGCTGAACCCGAGTTAGACCCGAAAAAACACGTACGGTGCCACTTTCTGCCATCAAAAAGTGCTCTCAGCGGAAGCCTTTGGGTACACCTGAACTCCCTGGGGGAGCCTTTACGCAACCCCACACTCAACAGGACTCTGCGTCTTCACTCTTTCCTAACAACCCTAAACATAACCCTAACCGCAACAAGAAGCTGAACCCGAGTTAGACCCGAAAAAACACGTACGGTGCCACTTTCTGCCATCAAAATGTGCTCTCAGCGGAAGCCTTTGGGTACACCTGAACTCCCTGGGGGAGCCTTTACGCAACCCCACACTCAACAGGACTCTGCGTCTTCACTCTTTCCTAACAACCCTAAACATAACCCTAACCGCAACAAGAAGCTGAACCCGAGTTAGACCCGAAAAAACACGTACGGTGCCACTTTCTGCCATCAAAAAGTGCTCTCAGCGGAAGCCTTTGGGTACACCTGAACTCCCTGGGGGAGCCTTTACGCAACCCCACACTCAACAGGACTCTGCGTCTTCACTCTTTCCTAACAACCCTAAACATAACCCTGACCGCAACAAGAAGCTGAACCCGAGTTAGACCCGAAAAAACACGTACGGTGCCACTTTCTGCCATCAAAAAGTGCTCTCAGCGGAAGCCTTTGGGTACACCTGAACTCCCTGGGGGAGCCTTTACGCAACCCCACACTCAACAGGACTCTGCGTCTTCACTCTTTCCTAGCAACCCTAAACATAACCCTAACCGCAACAAGAAGCTGAACCCGAGTTAGACCCGAAAAAACACGTACGGTGCCACTTTCTGCCATCAAAAAGTGCTCTCAGCGGAAGCCTTTGGGTACACCTGAACTCCCTGGGGGAGCCTTTACGCAACCCCACACTCAACAGGACTCTGCGTCTTCACTCTTTCCTAACAACCCTAAACATAACCCTAACCGCAACAAGAAGCTCAACCCGAGTTAGACCCGAAAAAACAAGTACGGTGCCACTTTCTGCCATCCAAAAGTGCTCTCAGCGGAAGCCTTTGGGTACACCTGAACTCCCTGGGG
>NW_028153966.1:15000-50799 GCF_964211835.1 Anser anser
AGTTAGACCCGAAAAAACACGTACGGTGCTACTTTCTGCCATCAAAAAGTGCTCTCAGCGGAAGCCTTTGGGTACACCTGAACTCCCTGGGGGAGCCTTTACGCAACCCCACACTCAACAGGACTCTGCGTCTTCACTCTTTCCTAACAACCCTAAACATAACCCTAACCGCAACAAGAAGCTGAACCCGAGTTAGACCCGAAAAAACACGTACGGTGCCACTTTCTGCCATCAAAAAGTGCTCTCAGCGGAAGCTTTGGGTACACCTGAACTCCCTGGGGGAGCCTTTACGCAACCCCACACTCAACAGGACTCTGCGTCTTCACTCTTTCCTAACAACCCTAAACATAACCCTAACCGCAACAAGAAGCTGAACCCGAGTTAGACCCGAAAAAACACGTACGGTGCCACTTTCTGCCATCAAAAAGTGCTCTCAGCGGAAGCCTTTGGGTACACCTGAACTCCCTGGGGGAGCCTTTACGCAACCCCACACTCAACAGGACTCTGCGTCTTCACTCTTTCCTAACAACCCTAAACATAACCCTAACCGCAACAAGAAGCTCAACCCGAGTTAGACCCGAAAAAACACGTACGGTGCCACTTTCTGCCATCCAAAAGTGCTCTCAGCGGAAGCCTTTGGGTACACCTGAACTCCCTGGGGGAGCCTTTACGCAACCCCACACTCAACAGGACTCTGCGTCTTCACTCTTTCCTAACAACCCTAAACATAAGCCTAACCGCAACAAGTAGCTGAACCCGAGTTAGACCCGAAAAAACACGTACGGTGCCACTTTCTGCCATCCAAAAGTGCTCTCAGCGGAAGCCTTTGGGTACACCTGAACTCCCTGGGGGAGCCTTTACGCAACCCCACACTCAACAGGACTCTGCGTCTTCACTCTTTCCTAACAACCCTAAACATAACCCTAACCGCAACAAGAAGCTGAACCCGAGTTAGACCCGAAAAAACACATACGGTGCCACTTTCTGCCATCCAAAAGTGCTCTCAGCGGAAGCCTTTGGGTACACCTGAATTCCCTGGGGGAGCCTTTACGCAACCCCACACTCAACAGGACTCTGCGTCTTCACTCTTTCCTAACAACCCTAAACATAACCCTAACCGCAACAAGAAGCTGAACCCGAGTTAGACCCGAAAAAACACGTACGGTGCCACTTTCTGCCATCAAAAAGTGCTCCCAGCGGAAGCCTTTGGGTACACCTGAACTCCCTGGGGGAGCCTTTACGCAACCCCACACTCAACAGGACTCTGCGTCTTCACTCTTTCCTAACAACCCTAAACATAACCCTAACCGCAACAAGAAGCTCAACCCGAGTTAGACCCGAAAAAGCACGTACGGTGCCACTTTCTGCCATCAAAAAGTGCTCTCAGCGGAAGCCTTTGGGTACACCTGAACTCCCTGGGGGAGCCTTTACGCAACCCCACACTCAACAGGACTCTGCGTCTTCACTCTTTCCTAACAACCCTAAACATAACCCTAACCGCAACAAGAAGCTGAACCCGAGTTAGACCCGAAAAAACACGTACGGTGCCACTTTCTGCCATCAAAAAGTGCTCTCAGAGGAAGCCTTTGGGTACACCTGAACTCCCTGGGGGAGCCTTTACGCAACCCCACACTCAACAGGACTCTGCGTCTTCACTCTTTCCTAACAACCCTAAACATAACCCTAACCGCAACAAGAAGCTGAACCCGAGTTAGACCCGAAAAAACACGTACGGTGCCACTTTCTGCCATCAAAAAGTGCTCTCAGCGGAAGCCTTTGGGTACACCTGAACTCCCTGGGGGAGCCTTTACGCAACCCCACACTCAACAGGACTCTGCGTCTTCACTCTTTCCTAACAACCCTAAACATAACCCTAACCGCAACAAGAAGCTGAACCCGAGTTAGACCCGAAAAAACACGTACGGTGCCACTTTCTGCCATCAAAAAGTGCTCTGAGCGGAAGCCTTTGGGTACACCTGAACTCCCTGGGGGAGCCTTTACGCAACCCCACACTCAACAGGACTCTGCGTCTTCACTCTTTCCTAACAACCCTAAACATAACCCTAACCGCAACAAGAAGCTGAACCCGAGTTAGACCCGAAAAAACACGTACGGTGCCACTTTCTGCCATCCAAAAGTGCTCCCAGCGGAAGCCTTTGGGTACACTTGAACTCCCTGGGGGAGCCTTTACGCAACCCCACACTCAACAGGACTCTGCGTCTTCACTCTTTCCTAACAACCCTAAACATAACCCTAACCGCAACAAGAAGCTGAACCCGAGTTAGACCCGAAAAAACACGTACGGTGCCACTTTCTGCCATCAAAAAGTGCTCTCAGCGGAAGCCTTTGGGTACACCTGAACTCCCTGGGGGAGCCTTTACGCAACCCCACACTCAACAGGACTCTGCGTCTTCACTCTTTCCTAACAACCCTAAACATAACCCTAACCGCAACAAGAAGCTGAACCCGAGTTAGACCCGAAAAAACACGTACGGTGCCACTTTCTGCCATCAAAAAGTGCTCCCAGCGGAAGCCTTTGGGTACACCTGAACTCCCTGGGGGAGCCTTTACGCAACCCCACACTCAACAGGACTCTGCGTCTTCACTCTTTCCTAACAACCCTAAACATAACCCTAACCGCAACAAGAAGCTGAACCCGAGTTAGACCCGAAAAAACACGTACGGTGCCACTTTCTGCCATCAAAAAGTGCTCTCAGCGGAAGCCTTTGGGTACACCTGAACTCCCTGGGGGAGCCTTTACGCAACCCCACACTCAACAGGACTCTGCGTCTTCACTCTTTCCTAACAACCCTAAACATAACCCTAACCGCAACAAGAAGCTGAACCCGAGTTAGACCCGAAAAAACACGTACGGTGCCACTTTCTGCCATCCAAAAGTGCTCTCAGCGGAAGCCTTTGGGTACTCCTGAACTCCCTGGGGGAGCCTTTACGCAACCCCACACTCAACAGGACTCTGCGTCTTCACTCTTTCCTAACAACCCTAAACATAATCCTAACCGCAACAAGAAGCTGAACCCGAGTTAGACCCGAAAAAACACGTCCGGTGCCACTTTCTGCCATCCAAAAGTACTCTCAGCGGAAGCCTTTGGGTACACCTGAACTCCCTGGGGGAGCCTTTACGCAACCCCACACTCAACAGGACTCTGCGTCTTCACTCTTTCCTAACAACCCTAAACATATCCCTAACCGCAACAAGAAGCTGAACCCGAGTTAGACCCGAAAAAACACGTACGGTGCCACTTTCTGCCATCCAAAAGTGCTCTCAGCGGAAGCCTTTGGGTACACCTGAACTCCCTGGGGGAGCCTTTACGCAACCCCACACTCAACAGGACTCTGCGTCTTCACTCTTTCCTAACAACCCTAAACATAACCCTAACCGCAACAAGAAGCTGAACCCGAGTTAGACCCGAAAAAACACGTACGGTGCCACTTTCTGCCATCAAAAAGTGCTCTCAGCGGAATCCTTTGGGTACACCTGAACTCCCTGGGGGAGCCTTTACGCAACCCCACACTCAACAGGACTCTGCGTCTTCACTCTTTCCTAACAACCCTAAACATAACCCTAACCGCAACAAGAAGCTGAACCCGAGTTAGACCCGAAAAAACACGTACGGTGCCACTTTCTGCCATCAAAAAGTGCTCCCAGCGGAAGCCTTTGGGTACACCTGAACTCCCTGGGGGAGCCTTTACGCAACCCCACACTCAACAGGACTCTGCGTCTTCACTCTTTCCTAACAACCCTAAACATAATCCTAACCGCAACAAGAAGCTGAACCCGAGTTAGACCCGAAAAAACACGTACGGTGCCACTTTCTGCCATCCAAAAGTACTCTCAGCGGAAGCCTTTGGGTACACCTGAACTCCCTGGGGGAGCCTTTACGCAACCCCACACTCAACAGGACTCTGCGTCTTCACTCTTTCCTAACAACCCTAAACATATCCCTAACCGCAACAAGAAGCTGAACCCGAGTTAGACCCGAAAAAACACGTACGGTGCCACTTTCTGCCATCAAAAAGTGCTCTCAGCGGAAGCCTTTGGGTACACCTGAACTCCCTGGGGGAGCCTTTACGCAACCCCACACTCAACAGGACTCTGCGTCTTCACTCTTTCCTAACAACCCTAAACATAACCCTAACCGCAACAAGAAGCTGAACCCGAGTTAGACCCGAAAAAACACGTACGGTGCCACTTTCTGCCATCCAAAAGTGCTCTCAGCGGAAGCCTTTGGGTACACCTGAACTCCCTGGGGGAGCCTTTACGCAACCCCACACTCAACAGGACTCTGCGTCTTCACTCTTTCCTAACAACCCTAAACATAAGCCTAACCGCAACAAGAAGCTGAACCCGAGTTAGACCCGAAAAAACACGTACGGTGCCACTTTCTGCCATCCAAAAGTGCTCTCAGCGGAAGCCTTTGGGTACACCTGAACTCCCTGGGGGAGCCTTTACGCAACCCCACACTCAACAGGACTCTGCGTCTTCACTCTTTCCTAACAACCCTAAACATAACCCTAACCGCAACAAGAAGCTGAACCCGAGTTAGACCCGAAAAAACACGTACGGTGCCACTTTCTGCCATCCAAAAGTGCTCTCAGCGGAAGCCTTTGGGTACACCTGAACTCCCTGGGGGAGCCTTTACGCAACCCCACACTCAACAGGACTCTGCGTCTTCACTCTTTCCTAACAACCCTAAACATAACCCTAACCGCAACAAGAAGCTCAACCCGAGTTAGACCCGAAAAAACACGTACGGTGCCACTTTCTGCCATCAAAAAGTGCTCTCAGCGGAAGCCTTTGGGTACACCTGAACTCCCTGGGGGAGCCTTTACGCAACCCCACACTCAACAGGACTCTGCGTCTTCACTCTTTCCTAACAACCCTAAACATAACCCTAACCGCAACAAGAAGCTGAACCCGAGTTAGACCCGAAAAAACACGTACGGTGCCACTTTCTGCCATCAAAAAGTGCTCTCAGCGGAAGCCTTTGGGTACACCTGAACTCCCTGGGGGAGCCTTTACGCAACCCCACACTCAACAGGACTCTGCGTCTTCACTCTTTCCTAACAACCCTAAACATAACCCTAACCGCAACAAGAAGCTGAACCCGAGTTAGACCCGAAAAAACACGTACGGTGCCACTTTCTGCCATCCAAAAGTGCTCTCAGCGGAAGCCTTTGGGTACACCTGAACTCCCTGGGGGAGCCTTTACGCAACCCCACACTCAACAGGACTCTGCGTCTTCACTCTTTCCTAACAACCCTAAACATAACCCTAACCGCAACAAGAAGCTGAACCCGAGTTAGACCCGAAAAAACACGTACGGTGCCACTTTCTGCCATCAAAAAGTGCTCTCAGCGGAAGCCTTTGGGTACACCTGAACTCCCTGGGGGAGCCTTTACGCAACCCCACACTCAACAGGACTCTGCGTCTTCACTCTTTCCTAACAACCCTAGACATAAGATTAACCGGAACAAGAAGCTGAACCCGAGTTAGACCCGAAAAAACACGTACGGTGCCACTTTCTGCCATCAAAAAGTGCTCTCAGCGGAAGCCTTTGGGTACACCTGAACTCCCTGGGGGAGCCTTTACGCAACCCCACACTCAACAGGACTCTGCGTCTTCACTCTTTCCTAACAACCCTAAACATAAGCCTAACCGGAACAAGAAGCTGAACCCGAGTTAGACCCGAAAAAACACGTACGGTGCCACTTTCTGCCATCAAAAAGTGCTCTCAGCGGAAGCCTTTGGGTACACCTGAACTCCCTGGGGGAGCCTTTACGCAACCCCACACTCAACAGGACTCTGCGTCTTCACTCTTTCCTAACAACCCTAAACATAACCCTAACCGCAACAAGAAGCTGAACCCGAGTTAGACCCGAAAAAACACGTACGGTGCCACTTTCTGCCATCCAAAAGTGCTCTCAGCGGAAGCCTTTGGGTACACCTAAACTCCCTGGGGGAGCCTTTACGCAACCCCACACTCAACAGGACTCTGCGTCTTCACTCTTTCCTAACAACCCTAAACATAAGCCTAACCGGAACAAGAAGCTGAACCTGAGTTAGACCCGAAAAAACACGTACGGTGCCACTTTCTGCCATCAAAAAGTGCTCTCAGCGGAAGCCTTTGGGTACACCTGAACTCCCTGGGGGAGCCTTTACGCAACCCCACACTCAACAGGACTCTGCGTCTTCACTCTTTCCTAACAACCCTAAACATAACCCTAACCGCAACAAGAAGCTGAACCCGAGTTAGACCCGAAAAAACACGGACGGTGCCACTTTCTGCCATCAAAAAGTGCTCTCAGCGGAAGCCTTTGGGTACACCTGAACTCCCTGGGGGAGCCTTTACGCAACCCCACACTCAACAGGACTCTGCGTCTTCACTCTTTCCTAACAACCCTAAACATAAGCCTAACCGCAACAAGAAGCTGAACCCGAGTTAGACCCGAAAAAACACGTACGGTGCCACTTTCTGCCATCAAAAAGTGCTCTCAGCGGAAGCCTTTGGGTACACCTGAACTCCCTGGGGGAGCCTTTACGCAACCCCACACTCAACAGGACTCTGCGTCTTCACTCTTTCCTAACAACCCTAAACATAACCCTAACCGCAACAAGAAGCTGAACCCGAGTTAGACCCGAAAAAACACGTACGGTGCCACTTTCTGCCATCCAAAAGTGCTCTCAGCGGAAGCCTTTGGGTACACCTGAACTCCCTGGGGGAGCCTTTACGCAACCCCACACTCAACAGGACTCTGCGTCTTCACTCTTTCCTAACAACCCTAAACATAAGCCTAACCGCAACAAGAAGCTGAACCCGAGTTAGACCCGAAAAAACACGTACGGTGCCACTTTCTGCCATCCAAAAGTGCTCTCAGCGGAAGCCTTTGGGTACACCTGAACTCCCTGGGGGAGCCTTTACGCAACCCCACACTCAACAGGACTCTGCGTCTTCACTCTTTCCTAACAACCCTAAACATAACCCTAACCGCAACAAGAAGCTGAACCCGAGTTAGACCCGAAAAAACACGTACGGTGCCACTTTCTGCCATCCAAAAGTGCTCTCAGCGGAAGCCTTTGGGTACACCTGAACTCCCTGGGGGAGCCTTTACGCAACCCCACACTCAACAGGACTCTGCGTCTTCACTCTTTCCTAACAACCCTAAACATAACCCTAACCGCAACAAGAAGCTGAACCCGAGTTAGACCCGAAAAAACACGTACGGTGCCACTTTCTGCCGTCAAAAAGTGCTCTCAGCGGAAGCCTTTGGGTACACCTGAACTCCCTGGGGGAGCCTTTACGCAACCCCACACTCAACAGGACTCTGCGTCTTCACTCTTTCCTAACAACCCTAAACATAACCCTAACCGCAACAAGAAGCTGAACCCGAGTTAGACCCGAAAAAACACGTACGGTGCCACTTTCTGCCATCAAAAAGTGCTCTCAGCGGAAGCCTTTGGGTACACCTGAACTCCCTGGGGGAGCCTTTACGCAACCCCACACTCAACAGGACTCTGCGTCTTCACTCTTTCCTAACAACCCTAAACATAAGCCTAACCGCAACAAGAAGCTGAACCCGAGTTAGACCCGAAAAAACACGTACGGTGCCACTTTCTGCCATCAAAAAGTGCTCTCAGCGGAAGCCTTTGGGTACACCTGAACTCCCTGGGGGAGCCTTTACGCAACCCCACACTCAACAGGACTCTGCGTCTTCACTCTTTCCTAACAACCCTAAACATAACCCTAACCGCAACAAGAAGCTGAACCCGAGTTAGACCCGAAAAAACACGTACGGTGCCACTTTCTGCCATCCAAAAGTGCTCTCAGCGGAAGCCTTTGGGTACACCTAAACTCCCTGGGGGAGCCTTTACGCAACCCCACACTCAACAGGACTCTGCGTCTTCACTCTTTCCTAACAACCCTAAACATAAGCCTAACCGGAACAAGAAGCTGAACCCGAGTTAGACCCGAAAAAACACGTACGGTGCCACTTTCTGCCATCCAAAAGTGCTCTCAGCGGAAGCCTTTGGGTACACCTGAACTCCCTGGGGGAGCCTTTACGCAACCCCACACTCAACAGGACTCTGCGTCTTCACTCTTTCCTAACAACCCTAAACATAACCCTAACCGCAACAAGAAGCTGAACCCGAGTTAGACTCGAAAAAACACGTACGGTGCCACTTTCTGCCATCAAAAAGTGCTCTCAGCGGAAGCCTTTGGGTACACCTAAACTCCCTGGGGGAGCCTTTACGCAACCCCACACTCAACAGGACTCTGCGTCTTCACTCTTTCCTAACAACCCTAAACATAAGCCTAACCGCAACAAGAAGCTGAACCCGAGTTAGACCCGAAAAAACACGTACGGTGCCACTTTCTGCCATCAAAAAGTGCTCTCAGCGGAAGCCTTTGGGTACACCTGAACTCCCTGGGGGAGCCTTTACGCAACCCCACACTCAACAGGACTCTGCGTCTTCACTCTTTCCTAACAACCCTAAACATAACCCTAACCGCAACAAGAAGCTGAACCCGAGTTAGACCCGAAAAAACACGTACGGTGCCACTTTCTGCCATCAAAAAGTGCTCTCAGCGGAAGCCTTTGGGTACACCTGAACTCCCTGGGGGAGCCTTTACGCAACCCCACACTCAACAGGACTCTGCGTCTTCACTCTTTCCTAACAACCCTAAACATAACCCTAACCGCAACAAGAAGCTGAACCCGAGTTAGACCCGAAAAAACACGTACGGTGCCACTTTCTGCCATCCAAAAGTGCTCTCAGCGGAAGCCTTTGGGTACACCTGAACTCCCTGGGGGAGCCTTTACGCAACCCCACACTCAACAGGACTCTGCGTCTTCACTCTTTCCTAACAACCCTAAACATAACCCTAACCGCAACAAGAAGCTGAACCCGAGTTAGACCCGAAAAAACACGTACGGTGCCACTTTCTGCCATCCAAAAGTGCTCTCAGCGGAAGCCTTTGGGTACACCTGAACTCCCTGGGGGAGCCTTTACGCAACCCCACACTCAACAGGACTCTGCGTCTTCACTCTTTCCTAACAACCCTAAACATAACCCTAACCGCAACAAGAAGCTGAACCCGAGTTAGACCCGAAAAAACAAGTACGGTGCCACTTTCTGCCATCAAAAAGTGCTCTCAGCGGAAGCCTTTGGGTACACCTGAACTCCCTGGGGGAGCCTTTACGCAACCCCACACTCAACAGGACTCTGCGTCTTCACTCTTTCCTAACAACCCTAAACATAAGCCTAACCGGAACAAGAAGCTGAACCCGAGTTAGACCCGAAAAAACACGTACGGTGCCACTTTCTGCCATCCAAAAGTGCTCTCAGCGGAAGCCTTTGGGTACACCTGAACTCCCTGGGGGAGCCTTTACGCAACCCCACACTCAACAGGACTCTGCGTCTTCACTCTTTCCTAAAAACCCTAAACATAACCCTAACCGCAACAAGAAGCTCAACCCGAGTTAGACCCGAAAAAACACGTACGGTGCCACTTTCTGCCATCAAAAACTGCTCTCAGCGGAAGCCTTTGGGTACACCTGAACTCCCTGGGGGAGCCTTTACGCAACCCCACACTCAACAGGACTCTGCGTCTTCACTCTTTCCTAACAACCCTAAACATAAGCCTAACCGGAACAAGAAGCTGAACCCGAGTTAGACCCGAAAAAACACGTACGGTGCCACTTTCTGCCATCCAAAAGTGCTCTCAGCGGAAGCCTTTGGGTACACCTGAACTCCCTGGGGGAGCCTTTACGCAACCCCACACTCAACAGGACTCTGCGTCTTCACTCTTTCCTAACAACCCTAAACATAAGCCTAACCGGAACAAGAAGCTGAACCCGAGTTAGACCCGAAAAAACACGTACGGTGCCACTTTCTGCCATCAAAAAGTGCTCTCAGCGGAAGCCTTTGGGTACACCTGAACTCCCTGGGGGAGCCTTTACGCAACCCCACACTCAACAGGACTCTGCGTCTTCACTCTTTCCTAACAACCCTAAACATAACCCTAACCGCAACAAGAAGCTGAACCCGAGTTAGACCCGAAAAAACACGTACGGTGCCACTTTCTGCCATCAAAAAGTGCTCTCAGCGGAAGCCTTTGGGTACACCTGAACTCCCTGGGGGAGCCTTTACGCAACCCCACACTCAACAGGACTCTGCGTCTTCACTCTTTCCTAACAACCCTAAACATAAGCCTAACCGCAACAAGAAGCTGAACCCGAGTTAGACCCGAAAAAACACGTACGGTGCCACTTTCTGCCATCCAAAAGTGCTCTCAGCGGAAGCCTTTGGGTACACCTGAACTCCCTGGGGGAGCCTTTACGCAACCCCACACTCAACAGGACTCTGCGTCTTCACTCTTTCCTAACAACCCTAAACATAACCCTAACCGCAACAAGAAGCTGAACCCGAGTTAGACCCGAAAAAACACGTACGGTGCCACTTTCTGCCATCCAAAAGTGCTCTCAGCGGAAGCCTTTGGGTACACCTGAACTCCCTGGGGGAGCCTTTACGCAACCCCACACTCAACAGGACTCTGCGTCTTCACTCTTTCCTAACAACCCTAAACATAACCCTAACCGCAACAAGAAGCTGAACCCGAGTTAGACCCGAAAAAACACGTACGGTGCCACTTTCTGCCATCCAAAAGTGCTCTCAGCGGAAGCCTTTGGGTACACCTGAACTCCCTGGGGGAGCCTTTACGCAACCCCACACTCAACAGGACTCTGCGTCTTCACTCTTTCCTAACAACCCTAAACATAACCCTAACCGCAACAAGAAGCTGAACCCGAGTTAGACCCGAAAAAACACGTACGGTGCCACTTTCTGCCGTCAAAAAGTGCTCTCAGCGGAAGCCTTTGGGTACACCTGAACTCCCTGGGGGAGCCTTTACGCAACCCCACACTCAACAGGACTCTGCGTCTTCACTCTTTCCTAACAACCCTAAACATAACCCTAACCGCAACAAGAAGCTGAACCCGAGTTAGACCCGAAAAAACACGTACGGTGCCACTTTCTGCCATCCAAAAGTGCTCTCAGCGGAAGCCTTTGGGTACACCTGAACTCCCTGGGGGAGCCTTTACGCAACCCCACACTCAACAGGACTCTGCGTCTTCAGTCTTTCCTAACAACCCTAAACATAACCCTAACCGCAACAAGAAGCTGAACCCGAGTTAGACCCGAAAAAACAAGTACGGTGCCACTTTCTGCCATCAAAAAGTGCTCTCAGCGGAAGCCTTTGGGTACACCTGAACTCCCTGGGGGAGCCTTTACGCAACCCCACACTCAACAGGACTCTGCGTCTTCACTCTTTCCTAACAACCCTAAACATAAGATTAACCGGAACAAGAAGCTGAACCCGAGTTAGACCCGAAAAAACACGTACGGTGCCACTTTCTGCCATCAAAAAGTGCTCTCAGCGGAAGCCTTTGGGTACACCTGAACTCCCTGGGGGAGCCTTTACGCAACCCCACACTCAACAGGACTCTGCGTCTTCACTCTTTCCTAACAACCCTAAACATAACCCTAACCGCAACAAGAAGCTCAACCCGAGTTAGACCCGAAAAAACACGTACGGTGCCACTTTCTGCCATCAAAAAATGCTCTCAGCGGAAGCCTTTGGGTACACCTAAACTCCCTGGGGGAGCCTTTACGCAACCCCACACTCAACAGGACTCTGCGTCTTCACTCTTTCCTAACAACCCTAAACATAAGCCTAACCGGAACAAGAAGCTGAACCCGAGTTAGACCCGAAAAAACACGTACGGTGCCACTTTCTGCCATCCAAAAGTGCTCTCAGCGGAAGCCTTTGGGTACACCTGAACTCCCTGGGGGAGCCTTTACGCAACCCCACACTCAACAGGACTCTGCGTCTTCACTCTTTCCTAACAACCCTAAACATAACCCTAACCGCAACAAGAAGCTCAACCCGAGTTAGACCCGAAAAAACACGTACGGTGCCACTTTCTGCCATCCAAAAGTGCTCTCAGCGGAAGCCTTTGGGTACACCTGAACTCCCTGGGGGAGCCTTTACGCAACCCCACACTCAACAGGACTCTGCGTCTTCACTCTTTCCTAACAACCCTAAACATAACCCTAACCGCAACAAGAAGCTGAACCCGAGTTAGACCCGAAAAAACACGTACGGTGCCACTTTCTGCCATCAAAAAGTGCTCTCAGCGGAAGCCTTTGGGTACACCTGAACTCCCTGGGGGAGCCTTTACGCAACCCCACACTCAACAGGACTCTGCGTCTTCACTCTTTCCTAACAACCCTAAACATAACCCTAACCGCAACAAGAAGCTGAACCCGAGTTAGACCCGAAAAAACACGTACGGTGCCACTTTCAGCCATCCAAAAGTGCTCTCAGCGGAAGCCTTTGGGTACACCTGAACTCCCTGGGGGAGCCTTTACGCAACCCCACACTCAACAGGACTCTGCGTCTTCACTCTTTCCTAACAACCCTAAACATAACCCTAACCGCAACAAGAAGCTGAACCCGAGTTAGACCCGAAAAAACACGTACGGTGCCACTTTCTGCCATCAAAAAGTGCTCTCAGCGGAAGCCTTTGGGTACACCTGAACTCCCTGGGGGAGCCTTTACGCAACCCCACACTCAACAGGACTCTGCGTCTTCACTCTTTCCTAACAACCCTAAACATAACCCTAACCGCAACAAGAAGCTGAACCCGAGTTAGACCCGAAAAAACACGTACGGTGCCACTTTCTGCCATCAAAAAGTGCTCTCAGCGGAAGCCTTTGGGTACACCTGAACTCCCTGGGGGAGCCTTTACGCAACCCCACACTCAACAGGACTCTGCGTCTTCACTCTTTCCTAACAACCCTAAACATAAGCCTAACCGCAACAAGAAGCTGAACCCGAGTTAGACCCGAAAAAACACGTACGGTGCCACTTTCTGCCATCAAAAAGTGCTCTCAGCGGAAGCCTTTGGGTACACCTGAACTCCCTGGGGGAGCCTTTACGCAACCCCACACTCAACAGGACTCTGCGTCTTCACTCTTTCCTAACAACCCTAAACATAACCCTAACCGCAACAAGAAGCTGAACCCGAGTTAGACCCGAAAAAACACGTACGGTGCCACTTTCTGCCATCCAAAAGTGCTCTCAGCGGAAGCCTTTGGGTACACCTAAACTCCCTGGGGGAGCCTTTACGCAACCCCACACTCAACAGGACTCTGCGTCTTCACTCTTTCCTAACAACCCTAAACATAAGCCTAACCGGAACAAGAAGCTGAACCCGAGTTAGACCCGAAAAAACACGTACGGTGCCACTTTCTGCCATCAAAAAGTGCTCTCAGCGGAAGCCTTTGGGTACACCTGAACTCCCTGGGGGAGCCTTTACGCAACCCCACACTCAACAGGACTCTGCGTCTTCACTCTTTCCTAACAACCCTAAACATAACCCTAACCGCAACAAGAAGCTGAACCCGAGTTAGACCCGAAAAAACACGTACGGTGCCACTTTCTGCCATCCAAAAGTGCTCTCAGCGGAAGCCTTTGGGTACACCTGAACTCCCTGGGGGAGCCTTTACGCAACCCCACACTCAACAGGACTCTGCGTCTTCACTCTTTCCTAACAACCCTAAACATAAGCCTAACCGCAACAAGAAGCTGAACCCGAGTTAGACCCGAAAAAACACGTACGGTGCCACTTTCTGCCATCAAAAAGTGCTCTCAGCGGAAGCCTTTGGGTACACCTGAACTCCCTGGGGGAGCCTTTACGCAACCCCACACTCAACAGGACTCTGCGTCTTCACTCTTTCCTAACAACCCTAAACATAACCCTAACCGCAACAAGAAGCTCAACCCGAGTTAGACCCGAAAAAACACGTACGGTGCCACTTTCTGCCATCAAAAAGTGCTCTCAGCGGAAGCCTTTGGGTACACCTGAACTCCCTGGGGGAGCCTTTACGCAACCCCACACTCAACAGGACTCTGCGTCTTCACTCTTTCCTAACAACCCTAAACATAAGCCTAACCGCAACAAGAAGCTGAACCCGAGTTAGACCCGAAAAAACACGTACGGTGCCACTTTCTGCCATCCAAAAGTGCTCTCAGCGGAATCCTTTGGGTACACCTGAACTCCCTGGGGGAGCCTTTACGCAACCCCACACTCAACAGGACTCTGCGTCTTCACTCTTTCCTAACAACCCTAAACATAACCCTAACCGCAACAAGAAGCTGAACCCGAGTTAGACCCGAAAAAACACGTACGGTGCCACTTTCTGCCATCCAAAAGTGCTCTCAGCGGAAGCCTTTGGGTACACCTGAACTCCCTGGGGGAGCCTTTACGCAACCCCACACTCAACAGGACTCTGCGTCTTCACTCTTTCCTAACAACCCTAAACATAACCCTAACCGCAACAAGAAGCTGAACCCGAGTTAGACCCGAAAAAACACGTACGGTGCCACTTTCTGCCATCAAAAAGTGCTCTCAGCGGAAGCCTTTGGGTACACCTGAACTCCCTGGGGGAGCCTTTACGCAACCCCACACTCAACAGGACTCTGCGTCTTCACTCTTTCCTAACAACCCTAAACATAACCCTAACCGCAACAAGAAGCTGAACCCGAGTTAGACCCGAAAAAACACGTACGGTGCCACTTTCTGCCATCAAAAAGTGCTCTCAGCGGAAGCCTTTGGGTACACCTGAACTCCCTGGGGGAGCCTTTACGCAACCCCACACTCAACAGGACTCTGCGTCTTCACTCTTTCCTAACAACCCTAAACATAAGCCTAACCGCAACAAGAAGCTGAACCCGAGTTAGACCCGAAAAAACACGTACGGTGCCACTTTCTGCCATCAAAAAGTGCTCTCAGCGGAAGCCTTTGGGTACACCTGAACTCCCTGGGGGAGCCTTTACGCAACCCCACACTCAACAGGACTCTGCGTCTTCACTCTTTCCTAACAACCCTAAACATAACCCTAACCGCAACAAGAAGCTCAACCCGAGTTAGACCCGAAAAAACACGTACGGTGCCACTTTCTGCCATCAAAAACTGCTCTCAGCGGAAGCCTTTGGGTACACCTAAACTCCCTGGGGGAGCCTTTACGCAACCCCACACTCAACAGGACTCTGCGTCTTCACTCTTTCCTAACAACCCTAAACATAAGCCTAACCGGAACAAGAAGCTGAACCCGAGTTAGACCCGAAAAAACACGTACGGTGCCACTTTCTGCCATCAAAAAGTGCTCTCAGCGGAAGCCTTTGGGTACACCTGAACTCCCTGGGGGAGCCTTTACGCAACCCCACACTCAACAGGACTCTGCGTCTTCACTCTTTCCTAACAACCCTAAACATAACCCTAACCGCAACAAGAAGCTGAACCCGAGTTAGACCCGAAAAAACACGTACGGTGCCACTTTCTGCCATCCAAAAGTGCTCTCAGCGGAAGCCTTTGGGTACACCTGAACTCCCTGGGGGAGCCTTTACGCAACCCCACACTCAACAGGACTCTGCGTCTTCACTCTTTCCTAACAACCCTAAACATAACCCTAACCGCAACAAGAAGCTGAACCCGAGTTAGACCCGAAAAAACACGTACGGTGCCACTTTCTGCCATCAAAAAGTGCTCTCAGCGGAAGCCTTTGGGTACACCTGAACTCCCTGGGGGAGCCTTTACGCAACCCCACACTCAACAGGACTCTGCGTCTTCACTCTTTCCTAACAACCCTAAACATAACCCTAACCGGAACAAGAAGCTGAACCCGAGTTAGACCCGAAAAAACACGTACGGTGCCACTTTCTGCCATCAAAAAGTGCTCTCAGCGGAAGCCTTTGGGTACACCTGAACTCCCTGGGGGAGCCTTTACGCAACCCCACACTCAACAGGACTCTGCGTCTTCACTCTTTCCTAACAACCCTAAACATAAAATTAACCGGAACAAGAAGCTGAACCCGAGTTAGACCCGAAAAAACACGTACGGTGCCACTTTCTGCCATCAAAAAGTGCTCTCAGCGGAAGCCTTTGGGTACACCTGAACTCCCTGGGGGAGCCTTTACGCAACCCCACACTCAACAGGACTCTGCGTCTTCACTCTTTCCTAACAACCCTAAACATAACCCTAACCGCAACAAGAAGCTCAACCCGAGTTAGACCCGAAAAAACACGTACGGTGCCACTTTCTGCCATCAAAAACTGCTCTCAGCGGAAGCCTTTGGGTACACCTAAACTCCCTGGGGGAGCCTTTACGCAACCCCACACTCAACAGGACTCTGCGTCTTCACTCTTTCCTAACAACCCTAAACATAAGCCTAACCGGAACAAGAAGCTGAACCCGAGTTAGACCCGAAAAAACACGTACGGTGCCACTTTCTGCCATCCAAAAGTGCTCTCAGCGGAAGCCTTTGGGTACACCTGAACTCCCTGGGGGAGCCTTTACGCAACCCCACACTCAACAGGACTCTGCGTCTTCACTCTTTCCTAACAACCCTAAACATAACCCTAACCGCAACAAGAAGCTGAACCCGAGTTAGACCCGAAAAAACACGTACGGTGCCACTTTCTGCCATCCAAAAGTGCTCTCAGCGGAAGCCTTTGGGTACACCTGAACTCCCTGGGGGAGCCTTTACGCAACCCCACACTCAACAGGACTCTGCGTCTTCACTCTTTCCTAACAACCCTAAACATAACCCTAACCGCAACAAGAAGCTGAACCCGAGTTAGACCCGAAAAAACACGTACGGTGCCACTTTCTGCCATCCAAAAGTGCTCTCAGCGGAAGCCTTTGGGTACACCTGAACTCCCTGGGGGAGCCTTTACGCAACCCCACACTCAACAGGACTCTGCGTCTTCACTCTTTCCTAACAACCCTAAACATAACCCTAACCGCAACAAGAAGCTGAACCCGAGTTAGACCCGAAAAAACACGTACGGTGCCACTTTCTGCCATCCAAAAGTGCTCTCAGCGGAAGCCTTTGGGTACACCTGAACTCCCTGGGGGAGCCTTTACGCAACCCCACACTCAACAGGACTCTGCGTCTTCACTCTTTCCTAACAACCCTAAACATAAGCCTAACCGCAACAAGAAGCTGAACCCGAGTTAGACCCGAAAAAACACGTACGGTGCCACTTTCTGCCATCAAAAAGTGCTCTCAGCGGAAGCCTTTGGGTACACCTGAACTCCCTGGGGGAGCCTTTACGCAAGCCCACACTCAACAGGACTCTGCGTCTTCACTCTTTCCTAACAACCCTAAACATAACCCTAACCGCAACAAGAAGCTGAACCCGAGTTAGACCCGAAAAAACACGTACGGTGCCACTTTCTGCCATCCAAAAGTGCTCTCAGCGGAAGCCTTTGGGTACACCTGAACTCCCTGGGGGAGCCTTTACGCAACCCCACACTCAACAGGACTCTGCGTCTTCACTCTTTCCTAACAACCCTAAACATAAGCCTAACCGCAACAAGAAGCTGAACCCGAGTTAGACCCGAAAAAACACGTACGGTGCCACTTTCTGCCATCAAAAAGTGCTCTCAGCGGAAGCCTTTGGGTACACCTGAACTCCCTGGGGGAGCCTTTACGCAACCCCACACTCAACAGGACTCTGCGTCTTCACTCTTTCCTAACAACCCTAAACATAACCCTAACCGCAACAAGAAGCTGAACCCGAGTTAGACCCGAAAAAACACGTACGGTGCCACTTTCTGCCATCCAAAAGTGCTCTCAGCGGAAGCCTTTGGGTACACCTGAACTCCCTGGGGGAGCCTTTACGCAACCCCACACTCAACAGGACTCTGCGTCTTCACTCTTTCCTAACAACCCTAAACATAACCCTAACCGCAACAAGAAGCTGAACCCGAGTTAGACCCGAAAAAACACGTACGGTGCCACTTTCTGCCATCAAAAAGTGCTCTCAGCGGAAGCCTTTGGGTACACCTGAACTCCCTGGGGGAGCCTTTACGCAACCCCACACTCAACAGGACTCTGCGTCTTCACTCTTTCCTAACAACCCTAAACATAACCCTAACCGCAACAAGAAGCTGAACCCGAGTTAGACCCGAAAAAACACGTACGGTGCCACTTTCTGCCATCAAAAAGTGCTCTCAGCGGAAGCCTTTGGGTACACCTGAACTCCCTGGGGGAGCCTTTACGCAACCCCACACTCAACAGGACTCTGCGTCTTCACTCTTTCCTAACAACCCTAAACATAAGCCTAACCGCAACAAGAAGCTGAACCCGAGTTAGACCCGAAAAAACACGTACGGTGCCACTTTCTGCCATCAAAAAGTGCTCTCAGCGGAAGCCTTTGGGTACACCTGAACTCCCTGGGGGAGCCTTTACGCAACCCCACACTCAACAGGACTCTGCGTCTTCACTCTTTCCTAACAACCCTAAACATAACCCTAACCGCAACAAGAAGCTGAACCCGAGTTAGACCCGAAAAAACACGTACGGTGCCACTTTCTGCCATCAAAAACTGCTCTCAGCTGAAGCCTTTGGGTACACCTAAACTCCCTGGGGGAGCCTTTACGCAACCCCACACTCAACAGGACTCTGCGTCTTCACTCTTTCCTAACAACCCTAAACATAAGCCTAACCGGAACAAGAAGCTGAACCCGAGTTAGACCCGAAAAAACACGTACGGTGCCACTTTCTGCCATCAAAAAGTGCTCTCAGCGGAAGCCTTTGGGTACACCTGAACTCCCTGGGGGAGCCTTTACGCAACCCCACACTCAACAGGACTCTGCGTCTTCACTCTTTCCTAACAACCCTAAACATAACCCTAACCGCAACAAGAAGCTGAACCCGAGTTAGACCCGAAAAAACACGTACGGTGCCACTTTCTGCCATCAAAAAGTGCTCTCAGCGGAAGCCTTTGGGTACACCTGAACTCCCTGGGGGAGCCTTTACGCAACCCCACACTCAACAGGACTCTGCGTCTTCACTCTTTCCTAACAACCCTAAACATAACCCTAACCGGAACAAGAAGCTGAACCCGAGTTAGACCCGAAAAAACACGTACGGTGCCACTTTCTGCCATCAAAAAGTGCTCTCAGCGGAAGCCTTTGGGTACACCTGAACTCCCTGGGGGAGCCTTTACGCAACCCCACACTCAACAGGACTCTGCGTCTTCACTCTTTCCTAACAACCCTAAACATAAGATTAACCGGAACAAGAAGCTGAACCCGAGTTAGACCCGAAAAAACACGTACGGTGCCACTTTCTGCCATCAAAAAGTGCTCTCAGCGGAAGCCTTTGGGTACACCTGAACTCCCTGGGGGAGCCTTTACGCAACCCCACACTCAACAGGACTCTGCGTCTTCACTCTTTCCTAACAACCCTAAACATAACCCTAACCGCAACAAGAAGCTCAACCCGAGTTAGACCCGAAAAAACACGTACGGTGCCACTTTCTGCCATCAAAAACTGCTCTCAGCGGAAGCCTTTGGGTACACCTAAACTCCCTGGGGGAGCCTTTACGCAACCCCACACTCAACAGGACTCTGCGTCTTCACTCTTTCCTAACAACCCTAAACATAAGCCTAACCGGAACAAGAAGCTGAACCCGAGTTAGACCCGAAAAAACACGTACGGTGCCACTTTCTGCCATCCAAAAGTGCTCTCAGCGGAAGCCTTTGGGTACACCTGAACTCCCTGGGGGAGCCTTTACGCAACCCCACACTCAACAGGACTCTGCGTCTTCACTCTTTCCTAACAACCCTAAACATAACCCTAACCGCAACAAGAAGCTCAACCCGAGTTAGACCCGAAAAAACACGTACGGTGCCACTTTCTGCCATCCAAAAGTGCTCTCAGCGGAAGCCTTTGGGTACACCTGAACTCCCTGGGGGAGCCTTTACGCAACCCCACACTCAACAGGACTCTGCGTCTTCACTCTTTCCTAACAACCCTAAACAAAACCCTAACCGCAACAAGAAGCTCAACCCGAGTTAGACCCGAAAAAACACGTACGGTGCCACTTTCTGCCATCAAAAACTGCTCTCAGCGGAAGCCTTTGGGTACACCTGAACTCCCTGGGGGAGCCTTTACGCAACCCCACACTCAACAGGACTCTGCGTCTTCACTCTTTCCTAACAACCCTAAACATAAGCCTAACCGGAACAAGAAGCTGAACCCGAGTTAGACCCGAAAAAACACGTACGGTGCCACTTTCTGCCATCAAAAAGTGCTCTCAGCGGAAGCCTTTGGGTACACCTGAACTCCCTGGGGGAGCCTTTACGCAACCCCACACTCAACAGGACTCTGCGTCTTCACTCTTTCCTAACAACCCTAAACATAAGCCTAACCGGAACAAGAAGCTGAACCCGAGTTAGACCCGAAAAAACACGTACGGTGCCACTTTCTGCCATCAAAAAGTGCTCTCAGCGGAAGCCTTTGGGTACACCTGAACTCCCTGGGGGAGCCTTTACGCAACCCCACACTCAACAGGACTCTGCATCTTCACTCTTTCCTAACAACCCTAAACATAAGATTAACCGGAACAAGAAGCTGAACCCGAGTTAGACCCGAAAAAACACGTACGGTGCCACTTTCTGCCATCAAAAAGTGCTCTCAGCGGAAGCCTTTGGGTACACCTGAACTCCCTGGGGGAGCCTTTACGCAACCCCACACTCAACAGGACTCTGCGTCTTCACTCTTTCCTAACAACCCTAAACATAACCCTAACCGCAACAAGAAGCTCAACCCGAGTTAGACCCGAAAAAACACGTACGGTGCCACTTTCTGCCATCAAAAACTGCTCTCAGCGGAAGCCTTTGGGTACACCTAAACTCCCTGGGGGAGCCTTTACGCAACCCCACACTCAACAGGACTCTGCGTCTTCACTCTTTCCTAACAACCCTAAACATAAGCCTAACCGGAACAAGAAGCTGAACCCGAGTTAGACCCGAAAAAACACGTACGGTGCCACTTTCTGCCATCAAAAAGTGCTCTCAGCGGAAGCCTTTGGGTACACCTGAACTCCCTGGGGGAGCCTTTACGCAACCCCACACTCAACAGGACTCTGCGTCTTCACTCTTTCCTAACAACCCTAAACATAACCCTAACCGGAACAAGAAGCTGAACCCGAGTTAGACCCGAAAAAACACGTACGGTGCCACTTTCTGCCATCCAAAAGTGCTCTCAGCGGAAGCCTTTGGGTACACCTGAACTCCCTGGGGGAGCCTTTACGCAACCCCACACTCAACAGGACTCTGCGTCTTCACTCTTTCCTAACAACCCTAAACATAACCCTAACCGGAACAAGAAGCTGAACCCGAGTTAGACCCGAAAAAACACGTACGGTGCCACTTTCTGCCATCAAAAAGTGCTCTCAGCGGAAGCCTTTGGGTACACCTGAACTCCCTGGGGGAGCCTTTACGCAACCCCACACTCAACAGGACTCTGCGTCTTCACTCTTTCCTAACAACCCTAAACATAAGATTAACCGGAACAAGAAGCTGAACCCGAGTTAGACCCGAAAAAACACGTACGGTGCCACTTTCTGCCATCAAAAAGTGCTCTCAGCGGAAGCCTTTGGGTACACCTGAACTCCCTGGGGGAGCCTTTACGCAACCCCACACTCAACAGGACTCTGCGTCTTCACTCTTTCCTAACAACCCTAAACATAACCCTAACCGCAACAAGAAGCTGAACCCGAGTTAGACCCGAAAAAACACGTACGGTGCCACTTTCTGCCATCCAAAAGTGCTCTCAGCGGAAGCCTTTGGGTACACCTGAACTCCCTGGGGGAGCCTTTACGCAACCCCACACTCAACAGGACTCTGCGTCTTCACTCTTTCCTAACAACCCTAAACATAACCCTAACCGGAACAAGAAGCTGAACCCGAGTTAGACCCGAAAAAACACGTACGGTGCCACTTTCTGCCATCCAAAAGTGCTCTCAGCGGAAGCCTTTGGGTACACCTGAACTCCCTGGGGGAGCCTTTACGCAACCCCACACTCAACAGGACTCTGCGTCTTCACTCTTTCCTAACAACCCTAAACATAAGATTAACCGGAACAAGAAGCTGAACCCGAGTTAGACCCGAAAAAACACGTACGGTGCCACTTTCTGCCATCAAAAAGTGCTCTCAGCGGAAGCCTTTGGGTACACCTGAACTCCCTGGGGGAGCCTTTACGCAACCCCACACTCAACAGGACTCTGCGTCTTCACTCTTTCCTAACAACCCTAAACATAACCCTAACCGCAACAAGAAGCTGAACCCGAGTTAGACCCGAAAAAACACGTACGGTGCCACTTTCTGCCATCCAAAAGTGCTCTCAGCGGAAGCCTTTGGGTACACCTGAACTCCCTGGGGGAGCCTTTACGCAACCCCACACTCAACAGGACTCTGCGTCTTCACTCTTTCCTAACAACCCTAAACATAAGCCTAACCGCAACAAGAAGCTGAACCCGAGTTAGACCCGAAAAAACACGTACGGTGCCACTTTCTGCCATCAAAAAGTGCTCTCAGCGGAAGCCTTTGGGTACACCTGAACTCCCTGGGGGAGCCTTTACGCAACCCCACACTCAACAGGACTCTGCGTCTTCACTCTTTCCTAACAACCCTAAACATAACCCTAACCGCAACAAGAAGCTGAACCCGAGTTAGACCCGAAAAAACACGTACGGTGCCACTTTCTGCCATCCAAAAGTGCTCTCAGCGGAAGCCTTTGGGTACACCTGAACTCCCTGGGGGAGCCTTTACGCAACCCCACACTCAACAGGACTCTGCGTCTTCACTCTTTCCTAACAACCCTAAACATAACCCTAACCGCAACAAGAAGCTGAACCCGAGTTAGACCCGAAAAAACACGTACGGTGCCACTTTCTGCCATCCAAAAGTGCTCTCAGCGGAAGCCTTTGGGTACACCTGAACTCCCTGGGGGAGCCTTTACGCAACCCCACACTCAACAGGACTCTGCGTCTTCACTCTTTCCTAACAACCCTAAACATAACCCTAACCGCAACAAGAAGCTGAACCCGAGTTAGACCCGAAAAAACACGTACGGTGCCACTTTCTGCCATCCAAAAGTGCTCTCAGCGGAAGCCTTTGGGTACACCTGAACTCCCTGGGGGAGCCTTTACGCAACCCCACACTCAACAGGACTCTGCGTCTTCACTCTTTCCTAACAACCCTAAACATAACCCTAACCGCAACAAGAAGCTCAACCCGAGTTAGACCCGAAAAAACACGTACGGTGCCACTTTCTGCCATCAAAAAGTGCTCTCAGCGGAAGCCTTTGGGTACACCTGAACTCCCTGGGGGAGCCTTTACGCAACCCCACACTCAACAGGACTCTGCGTCTTCACTCTTTCCTAACAACCCTAAACATAACCCTAACCGCAACAAGAAGCTGAACCCGAGTTAGACCCGAAAAAACACGTACGGTGCCACTTTCTGCCATCCAAAAGTGCTCTCAGCGGAAGCCTTTGGGTACACCTGAACTCCCTGGGGGAGCCTTTACGCAACCCCACACTCAACAGGACTCTGCGTCTTCACTCTTTCCTAACAACCCTAAACATAACCCTAACCGCAACAAGAAGCTGAACCCGAGTTAGACCCGAAAAAACACGTACGGTGCCACTTTCTGCCATCCAAAAGTGCTCTCAGCGGAAGCCTTTGGGTACACCTGAACTCCCTGGGGGAGCCTTTACGCAACCCCACACTCAACAGGACTCTGCGTCTTCACTCTTTCCTAACAACCCTAAACATAAGCCTAACCGCAACAAGAAGCTGAACCCGAGTTAGACCCGAAAAAACACGTACGGTGCCACTTTCTGCCATCCAAAAGTGCTCTCAGCGGAAGCCTTTGGGTACACCTGAACTCCCTGGGGGAGCCTTTACGCAACCCCACACTCAACAGGACTCTGCGTCTTCACTCTTTCCTAACAACCCTAAACATAACCCTAACCGCAACAAGAAGCTGAACCCGAGTTAGACCCGAAAAAACACGTACGGTGCCACTTTCTGCCATCCAAAAGTGCTCTCAGCGGAAGCCTTTGGGTACACCTGAACTCCCTGGGGGAGCCTTTACGCAACCCCACACTCAACAGGACTCTGCGTCTTCACTCTTTCCTAACAACCCTAAACATAACCCTAACCGCAACAAGAAGCTGAACCCGAGTTAGACCCGAAAAAACACGTACGGTGCCACTTTCTGCCATCCAAAAGTGCTCTCAGCGGAAGCCTTTGGGTACACCTGAACTCCCTGGGGGAGCCTTTACGCAACCCCACACTCAACAGGACTCTGCGTCTTCACTCTTTCCTAACAACCCTAAACATAAGCCTAACCGCAACAAGAAGCTGAACCCGAGTTAGACCCGAAAAAACACGTACGGTGCCACTTTCTGCCATCAAAAAGTGCTCTCAGCGGAAGCCTTTGGGTACACCTGAAATCCCTGGGGGAGCCTTTACGCAACCCCACACTCAACAGGACTCTGCGTCTTCACTCTTTCCTAACAACCCTAAACATAAGCCTAACCGGAACAAGAAGCTGAACCCGAGTTAGACCCGAAAAAACACGTACGGTGCCACTTTCTGCCATCAAAAAGTGCTCTGAGCGGAAGCCTTTGGGTACACCTGAACTCCCTGGGGGAGCCTTTACGCAACCCCACACTCAACAGGACTCTGCGTCTTCACTCTTTCCTAACAACCCTAAACATAACCCTAACCGCAACAAGAAGCTGAACCCGAGTTAGACCCGAAAAAACACGTACGGTGCCACTTTCTGCCATCAAAAAGTGCTCTCAGCGGAAGCCTTTGGGTACACCTGAACTCCCTGGGGGAGCCTTTACGCAACCCCACACTCAACAGGACTCTGCGTCTTCACTCTTTCCTAACAACCCTAAACATAACCCTAACCGCAACAAGAAGCTGAACCCGAGTTAGACCCGAAAAAACACGTACGGTGCCACTTTCTGCCATCAAAAAGTGCTCTCAGCGGAAGCCTTTGGGTACACCTGAACTCCCTGGGGGAGCCTTTACGCAACCCCACACTCAACAGGACTCTGCGTCTTCACTCTTTCCTAACAACCCTAAACATAACCCTAACCGCAACAAGAAGCTGAACCCGAGTTAGACCCGAAAAAACACGTACGGTGCCACTTTCTGCCATCCAAAAGTGCTCTCAGCGGAAGCCTTTGGGTACACCTGAACTCCCTGGGGGAGCCTTTACGCAACCCCACACTCAACAGGACTCTGCGTCTTCACTCTTTCCTAACAACCCTAAACATAACCCTAACCGCAACAAGAAGCTGAACCCGAGTTAGACCCGAAAAAACACGTACGGTGCCACTTTCTGCCATCCAAAAGTGCTCTCAGCGGAAGCCTTTGGGTACACCTGAACTCCCTGGGGGAGCCTTTACGCAACCCCACACTCAACAGGACTCTGCGTCTTCACTCTTTCCTAACAACCCTAAACATAAGCCTAACCGCAACAAGAAGCTGAACCCGAGTTAGACCCGAAAAAACACGTACGGTGCCACTTTCTGCCATCCAAAAGTGCTCTCAGCGGAAGCCTTTGGGTACACCTGAACTCCCTGGGGGAGCCTTTACGCAACCCCACACTCAACAGGACTCTGCGTCTTCACTCTTTCCTAACAACCCTAAACATAACCCTAACCGCAACAAGAAGCTGAACCCGAGTTAGACCCGAAAAAACACGTACGGTGCCACTTTCTGCCATCAAAAAGTGCTCTCAGCGGAAGCCTTTGGGTACACCTGAACTCCCTGGGGGAGCCTTTACGCAACCCCACACTCAACAGGACTCTGCGTCTTCACTCTTTCCTAACAACCCTAAACATAACCCTAACCGCAACAAGAAGCTGAACCCGAGTTAGACCCGAAAAAACACGTACGGTGCCACTTTCTGCCATCCAAAAGTGCTCTCAGCGGAAGCCTTTGGGTACACCTGAACTCCCTGGGGGAGCCTTTACGCAACCCCACACTCAACAGGACTCTGCGTCTTCACTCTTTCCTAACAACCCTAAACATAACCCTAACCGCAACAAGAAGCTGAACCCGTGTTAGACCCGAAAAAACACGTACGGTGCCACTTTCTGCCATCAAAAAGTGCTCTCAGCGGAAGCCTTTGGGTACACCTGAACTCCCTGGGGGAGCCTTTACGCAACCCCACACTCAACAGGACTCTGCGTCTTCACTCTTTCCTAACAACCCTAAACATAACCCTAACCGCAACAAGAAGCTCAACCCGAGTTAGACCCGAAAAAACACGTACGGTGCCACTTTCTGCCATCAAAAAGTGCTCTCAGCGGAAGCCTTTGGGTACACCTGAACTCCCTGGGGGAGCCTTTACGCAACCCCACACTCAACAGGACTCTGCGTCTTCACTCTTTCCTAACAACCCTAAACATAACCCTAACCGCAACAAGAAGCTGAACCCGAGTTAGACCCGAAAAAACACGTACGGTGCCACTTTCTGCCATCAAAAAGTGCTCTCAGCGGAAGCCTTTGGGTACACCTGAACTCCCTGGGGGAGCCTTTACGCAACCCCACACTCAACAGGACTCTGCGTCTTCACTCTTTCCTAACAACCCTAAACATAACCCTAACCGCAACAAGAAGCTGAACCCGAGTTAGACCCGAAAAAACACGTACGGTGCCACTTTCTGCCATCAAAAAGTGCTCTCAGCGGAAGCCTTTGGGTACACCTGAACTCCCTGGGGGAGCCTTTACGCAACCCCACACTCAACAGGACTCTGCGTCTTCACTCTTTCCTAACAACCCTAAACATAACCTAACCGCAACAAGAAGCTGAACCCGAGTTAGACCCGAAAAAACACGTACGGTGCCACTTTCTGCCATCAAAAAGTGCTCTCAGCGGAAGCCTTTGGGTACACCTAAACTCCCTGGGGGAGCCTTTACGCAACCCCACACTCAACAGGACTCTGCGTCTTCACTCTTTCCTAACAACCCTAAACATAAGCCTAACCGGAACAAGAAGCTGAACCCGAGTTAGACCCGAAAAAACACGTACGGTGCCACTTTCTGCCATCAAAAAGTGCTCTCAGCGGAAGCCTTTGGGTACACCTGAACTCCCTGGGGGAGCCTTTACGCAACCCCACACTCAACAGGACTCTGCGTCTTCACTCTTTCCTAACAACCCTAAACATAACCCTAACCGCAACAAGAAGCTGAACCCGAGTTAGACCCGAAAAAACACGTACGGTGCCACTTTCTGCCATCAAAAAGTGCTCTCAGCGGAAGCCTTTGGGTACACCTAAACTCCCTGGGGGAGCCTTTACGCAACCCCACACTCAACAGGACTCTGCGTCTTCACTCTTTCCTAACAACCCTAAACATAAGCCTAACCGGAACAAGAAGCTGAACCCGAGTTAGACCCGAAAAAACACGTACGGTGCCACTTTCTGCCATCAAAAAGTGCTCTCAGCGGAAGCCTTTGGGTACACCTGAACTCCCTGGGGGAGCCTTTACGCAACCCCACACTCAACAGGACTCTGCGTCTTCACTCTTTCCTAACAACCCTAAACATAACCCTAACCGCAACAAGAAGCTGAACCCGAGTTAGACCCGAAAAAACACGTACGGTGCCACTTTCTGCCATCAAAAAGTGCTCTCAGCGGAAGCCTTTGGGTACACCTGAACTCCCTGGGGGAGCCTTTACGCAACCCCACACTCAACAGGACTCTGCGTCTTCACTCTTTCCTAACAACCCTAAACATAACCCTAACCGCAACAAGAAGCTCAACCCGAGTTAGACCCGAAAAAACACGTACGGTGCCACTTTCTGCCATCAAAAAGTGCTCTCAGCGGAAGCCTTTGGGTACACCTGAACTCCCTGGGGGAGCCTCTACGCAACCCCACACTCAACAGGACTCTGCGTCTTCACTCTTTCCTAACAACCCTAAACATAACCCTAACCGGAACAAGAAGCTGAACCTGAGTTAGACCCGAAAAAACACGTACGGTGCCACTTTCTGCAATCAAAAAGTGCTCTCAGCGGAAGCCTTTGGGTACACCTGAACTCCCTGGGGGAGCCTTTACGCAACCCCACACTCAACAGGACTCTGCGTCTTCACTCTTTCCTAACAACCCTAAACATAACCCTAACCGCAACAAGAAGCTCAACCCGAGTTAGACCCGAAAAAACACGTACGGTGCCACTTTCTGCCAAAAAAGTGCTCTCAGCGGAAGCCTTTGGGTACACCTGAACTCCCTGGGGGAGCCTTTACGCAACCCCACACTCAACAGGACTCTGCGTCTTCACTCTTTCCTAACAACCCTAAACATAACCCTAACCGCAACAAGAAGCTCAACCCGAGTTAGACCCGAAAAAACACGTACGGTGCCACTTTCTGCCATCAAAAAGTGCTCTCAGCGGAAGCATTTGGGTACACCTGAACTCCCTGGGGGAGCCTTTACGCAACCCCACACTCAACAGGACTCTGCGTCTTCACTCTTTCCTACAACCCTAAACATAACCCTAACCGCAACAAGAAGCTGAACCCGAGTTAGACCCGAAAAAACACGTACGGTGCCACTTTCTGCCATCCAAAAGTGCTCTCAGCGGAAGCCTTTGGGAACACCTGAACTCCCTGGGGGAGCCTTTACGCAACCCCACACTCAACAGGACTCTGCGTCTTCACTCTTTCCTAACAACCCTAAACATAAGCCTAACCGCAACAAGAAGCTGAACCCGAGTTAGACCCGAAAAAACACGTACGGTGCCACTTTCTGCCATCCAAAAGTGCTCTCAGCGGAAGCCTTTGGGTACACCTGAACTCCCTGGGGGAGCCTTTACGCAACCCCACACTCAACAGGACTCTGCGTCTTCACTCTTTCCTAACAACCCTAAACATAACCCTAACCGCAACAAGAAGCTGAACCCGAGTTAGACCCGAAAAAACACGTACGGTGCCACTTTCTGCCATCAAAAAGTGCTCTCAGCGGAAGCCTTTGGGTACACCTGAACTCCCTGGGGGAGCCTTTACGCAACCCCACACTCAACAGGACTCTGCGTCTTCACTCTTTCCTAACAACCCTAAACATAACCCTAACCGCAACAAGAAGCTCAACCCGAGTTAGACCCGAAAAAACACGTACGGTGCCACTTTCTGCCATCAAAAAGTGCTCTCAGCGGAAGCCTTTGGGTACACCTGAACTCCCTGGGGGAGCCTTTACGCAACCCCACACTCAACAGGACTCTGCGTCTTCACTCTTTCCTAACAACCCTAAACATAACCCTAACCGCAACAAGAAGCTGAACCCGAGTTAGACCCGAAAAAACACGTACGGTGCCACTTTCTGCCATCAAAAAGTGCTCTCAGCGGAAGCCTTTGGGTACACCTGAACTCCCTGGGGGAGCCTTTACGCAACCCCACACTCAACAGGACTCTGCGTCTTCACTCTTTCCTAACAACCCTAAACATAACCCTAACCGCAACAAGAAGCTGAACCCGAGTTAGACCCGAAAAAACACGTACGGTGCCACTTTCTGCCATCCAAAAGTGCTCTCAGCGGAAGCCTTTGGGTACACCTGAACTCCCTGGGGGAGCCTTTACGCAACCCCACACTCAACAGGACTCTGCGTCTTCACTCTTTCCTAACAACCCTAAACATAACCCTAACCGCAACAAGAAGCTGAACCTGAGTTAGACCCGAAAAAACACGTACGGTGCCACTTTCTGCCATCAAAAAGTGCTCTCAGCGGAAGCCTTTGGGTACACCTGAACTCCCTGGGGGAGCCTTTACGCAACCCCACACTCAACAGGACTCTGCGTCTTCACTCTTTCCTAACAACCCTAAACATAACCCTAACCGCAACAAGAAGCTGAACCCGAGTTAGACCCGAAAAAACACGTACGGTGCCACTTTCTGCCATCAAAAAGTGCTCTCAGCGGAAGCCTTTGGGTACACCTGAACTCCCTGGGGGAGCCTTTACGCAACCCCACACTCAACAGGACTCTGCGTCTTCACTCTTTCCTAACAACCCTAAACATAACCCTAACCGCAACAAGAAGCTCAACCCGAGTTAGACCCGAAAAAACACGTACGGTGCCACTTTCTGCCATCAAAAAGTGCTCTCAGCGGAAGCCTTTGGGTACACCTGAACTCCCTGGGGGAGCCTTTACGCAACCCCACACTCAACAGGACTCTGCGTCTTCACTCTTTCCTAACAACCCTAAACATAACCCTAACCGGAACAAGAAGCTCAACCCGAGTTAGACCCGAAAAAACACGTACGGTGCCACTTTCTGCCATCAAAAAGTGCTCTCAGCGGAAGCCTTTGGGTACACCTGAACTCCCTGGGGGAGCCTCTACGCAACCCCACACTCAACAGGACTCTGCGTCTTCACTCTTTCCTAACAACCCTAAACATAACCCCAACCAGAACAAGAAGCTGAACCCGAGTTAGACCCAAAAAAAAAAAAACGGTGCCACTTTCTGCCATCAAAAAGTGCTCTCAGCGGAAGCATTTGGGTACACCTGAACTCCCTGGGGGAGCCTTTACGCAACCCCACACTCAACAGGACTCTGCGTCTTCACTCTTTCCTAACAACCCTAAACATAACCCTAACCGCAACAAGAAGCTGAACCCGAGTTAGACCCGAAAAAACACGTACGGTGCCACTTTCTGCCATCCAAAAGTGCTCTCAGCGGAAGCCTTTGGGAACACCTGAACTCCCTGGGGAGCCTTTACGCAACCCCACACTCAACAGGACTCTGCGTCTTCACTCTTTCCTAACAACCCTAAACATAACCCTAACCGCAACAAGAAGCTGAACCCGAGTTAGACCCGAAAAAAACACGTACGGTGCCACTTTCTGCCATCAAAAAGTGCTCTCAGCGGAAGCCTTTGGGTACACCTGAACTCCCTGTGGGAGCCTTTACGCAACCCCACACTCAACAGGACTCTGCGTCTTCACTCTTTCCTAACAACCCTAAACATAACCCTAACCGCAACAAGAAGCTCAACCCGAGTTAGACCCGAAAAAACACGTACGGTGCCACTTTCTGCCATCAAAAAGTGCTCTCAGCGGAAGCCTTTGGGTACACCTGAACTCCCTGGGGGAGCCTTTACGCAACCCCACACTCAACAGGACTCTGCGTCTTCACTCTTTCCTAACAACCCTAAACATAACCCTAACCGCAACAAGAAGCTGAACCCGAGTTAGACCCGAAAAAACACGTACGGTGCCACTTTCTGCCATCAAAAAGTGCTCCCAGCGGAAGCGTTTGGGTACACCTGAACTCCCTGTGGGAGCCTTTACGCAACCCCACACTCAACAGGACTCTGCGTCTTCACTCTTTCCTAACAACCCTAAACATAACCCTAACCGCAACAAGAAGCTGAACCCGAGTTAGACCCGAAAAAACACGTACGGTGCCACTTTCTGCCATCAAAAAGTGCTCTCAGCGGAAGCCTTTGGGTACACCTAAACTCCCTGGGGGAGCCTTTACGCAACCCCACACTCAACAGGACTCTGCGTCTTCACTCTTTCCTAACAACCCTAAACATAAGCCTAACCGGAACAAGAAGCTGAACCCGAGTTAGACCCGAAAAAAACACGTACGGTGCCACTTTCTGCCATCAAAAAGTGCTCTCAGCGGAAGCCTTTGGGTACACCTGAACTCCCTGGGGGAGCCTTTACGCAACCCCACACTCAACAGGACTCTGCGTCTTCACTCTTTCCTAACAACCCTAAACATAACCCTAACCGCAACAAGAAGCTGAACCCGAGTTAGACCCGAAAAAACACGTACGGTGCCACTTTCTGCCATCAAAAAGTGCTCTCAGCGGAAGCCTTTGGGTACACCTAAACTCCCTGGGGGAGCCTTTACGCAACCCCACACTCAACAGGACTCTGCGTCTTCACTCTTTCCTAACAACCCTAAACATAAGCCTAACCGGAACAAGAAGCTGAACCCGAGTTAGACCCGAAAAAACACGTACGGTGCCACTTTCTGCCATCAAAAAGTGCTCTCAGCGGAAGCCTTTGGGTACACCTGAACTCCCTGGGGGAGCCTTTACGCAACCCCACACTCAACAGGACTCTGCGTCTTCACTCTTTCCTAACAACCCTAAACATAACCCTAACCGCAACAAGAAGCTGAACCCGAGTTAGACCCGAAAAAACACGTACGGTGCCACTTTCTGCCATCAAAAAGTGCTCTCAGCGGAAGCCTTTGGGTACACCTGAACTCCCTGGGGGAGCCTTTACGCAACCCCACACTCAACAGGACTCTGCGTCTTCACTCTTTCCTAACAACCCTAAACATAACCCCTAACCGCAACAAGAAGCTGAACCCGAGTTAGACCCGAAAAAACACGTACGGTGCCACTTTCTGCCATCAAAAAGTGCTCCCAGCGGAAGCGTTTGGGTACACCTGAACTCCCTGTGGGAGCCTTTACGCAACCCCACACTCAACAGGACTCTGCGTCTTCACTCTTTCCTAACAACCCTAAACATAACCCTAACCGCAACAAGAAGCTGAACCCGAGTTAGACCCGAAAAAACACGTACGGTGCCACTTTCTGCCATCAAAAAGTGCTCTCAGCGGAAGCCTTTGGGTACACCTAAACTCCCTGGGGAGCCTTTACGCAACCCCACACTCAACAGGACTCTGCGTCTTCACTCTTTCCTAACAACCCTAAACATAAGCCTAACCGCAACAAGAAGCTGAACCCGAGTTAGACCCGAAAAAACACGTACGGTGCCACTTTCTGCCATCAAAAAGTGCTCTCAGCGGAAGCCTTTGGGTACACCTGAACTCCCTGGGGGAGCCTTTACGCAACCCCACACTCAACAGGACTCTGCGTCTTCACTCTTTCCTAACAACCCTAAACATAACCCTAACCGCAACAAGAAGCTGAACCCGAGTTAGACCCGAAAAAACACGTACGGTGCCACTTTCTGCCATCAAAAAGTGCTCTCAGCGGAAGCCTTTGGGTACACCTGAACTCCCTGGGGGAGCCTTTACGCAACCCCACACTCAACAGGACTCTGCGTCTTCACTCTTTCCTAACAACCCTAAACATAAGCCTAACCGGAACAAGAAGCTGAACCCGAGTTAGACCCGAAAAAACACGTACGGTGCCACTTTCTGCCATCAAAAAGTGCTCTCAGCGGAAGCCTTTGGGTACACCTGAACTCCCTGGGGGAGCCTTTACGCAACCCCACACTCAACAGGACTCTGCGTCTTCACTCTTTCCTAACAACCCTAAACATAACCCTAACCGCAACAAGAAGCTGAACCCGAGTTAGACCCGAAAAAACACGTACGGTGCCACTTTCTGCCATCAAAAAGTGCTCTCAGCGGAAGCCTTTGGGTACACCTGAACTCCCTGGGGGAGCCTTTACGCAACCCCACACTCAACAGGACTCTGCGTCTTCACTCTTTCCTAACAACCCTAAACATAACCCTAACCGGAACAAGAAGCTCAACCCGAGTTAGACCCGAAAAAACACGTACGGTGCCACTTTCTGCCATCAAAAAGTGCTCTCAGCGGAAGCCTTTGGGTACACCTGAACTCCCTGGGGGAGCCTCTACGCAACCCCACACTCAACAGGACTCTGCGTCTTCACTCTTTCCTAACAACCCTAAACATAACCCTAACCGGAACAAGAAGCTGAACCTGAGTTAGACCCGAAAAAACACGTACGGTGCCACTTTCTGCCATCAAAAAGTGCTCTCAGCGGAAGCCTTTGGGTACACCTGAACTCCCTGGGGGAGCCTTTACGCAACCCCACACTCAACAGGACTCTGCGTCTTCACTCTTTCCTAACAACCCTAAACATAACCCTAACCGCAACAAGAAGCTCAACCCGAGTTAGACCCGAAAAAACACGTACGGTGCCACTTTCTGCCATCAAAAAGTGCTCTCAGCGGAAGCCTTTGGGTACACCTGAACTCCCTGGGGGAGCCTTTACGCAACCCCACACTCAACAGGACTCTGCGTCTTCACTCTTTCCTAACAACCCTAAACATAACCCTAACCGCAACAAGAAGCTCAACCCGAGTTAGACCCGAAAAAACACGTACGGTGCCACTTTCTGCCATCAAAAAGTGCTCTCAGCGGAAGCATTTGGGTACACCTGAACTCCCTGGGGGAGCCTTTACGCAACCCCACACTCAACAGGACTCTGCGTCTTCACTCTTTCCTAACAACCCTAAACATAACCCTAACCGCAACAAGAAGCTGAACCCGAGTTAGACCCGAAAAAACACGTACGGTGCCACTTTCTGCCATCCAAAAGTGCTCTCAGCGGAAGCCTTTGGGTACACCTGAACTCCCTGGGGGAGCCTTTACGCAACCCCACACTCAACAGGACTCTGCGTCTTCACTCTTTCCTAACAACCCTAAACATAACCCTAACCGCAACAAGAAGCTGAACCCGAGTTAGACCCGAAAAAACACGTACGGTGCCACTTTCTGCCATCCAAAAGTGCTCTCAGCGGAAGCCTTTGGGTACACCTGAACTCCCTGGGGGAGCCTTTACGCAACCCCACACTCAACAGGACTCTGCGTCTTCACTCTTTCCTAACAACCCTAAACATAACCCTAACCGCAACAAGAAGCTGAACCCGAGTTAGACCCGAAAAAACACGTACGGTGCCACTTTCTGCCATCAAAAAGTGCTCTCAGCGGAAGCCTTTGGGTACACCTGAACTCCCTGGGGGAGCCTTTACGCAACCCCACACTCAACAGGACTCTGCGTCTTCACTCTTTCCTAACAACCCTAAACATAACCCTAACCGCAACAAGAAGCTGAACCCGAGTTAGACCCGAAAAAACACGTACGGTGCCACTTTCTGCCATCAAAAAGTGCTCCCAGCGGAAGCGTTTGGGTACACCTGAACTCCCTGTGGGAGCCTTTACGCAACCCCACACTCAACAGGACTCTGCGTCTTCACTCTTTCCTAACAACCCTAAACATAACCCTAACCGGAACAAGAAGCTGAACCCGAGTTAGACCCGAAAAAACACGTACGGTGCCACTTTCTGCCATCAAAAAGTGCTCTGAGCGGAAGCCTTTGGGTACACCTGAACTCCCTGGGGGAGCCTTTACGCAACCCCACACTCAACAGGACTCTGCGTCTTCACTCTTTCCTAACAACCCTAAACATAACCCTAACCGCAACAAGAAGCTGAACCCGAGTTAGACCCGAAAAAACACGTACGGTGCCACTTTCTGCCATCAAAAAGTGCTCTCAGCGGAAGCCTTTGGGTACACCTGAACTCCCTGGGGGAGCCTTTACGCAACCCCACACTCAACAGGACTCTGCGTCTTCACTCTTTCCTAACAACCCTAAACATAACCCTAACCGCAACAAGAAGCTGAACCCGAGTTAGACCCGAAAAAACACGTACGGTGCCACTTTCTGCCATCCAAAAGTGCTCTCAGCGGAAGCCTTTGGGTACACCTGAACTCCCTGGGGGAGCCTTTACGCAACCCCACACTCAACAGGACTCTGCGTCTTCACTCTTTCCTAACAACCCTAAACATAACCCTAACCGCAACAAGAAGCTGAACCCGAGTTAGACCCGAAAAAACACGTACGGTGCCACTTTCTGCCATCAAAAAGTGCTCTCAGCGGAAGCCTTTGGGTACACCTGAACTCCCTGGGGGAGCCTTTACGCAACCCCACACTCAACAGGACTCTGCGTCTTCACTCTTTCCTAACAACCCTAAACATAACCCTAACCGCAACAAGAAGCTACCGAGCCGAAACGTACGTCCAAAAGTGCTCTCAGGCCCCACACTCAACAGGACTCTGCGTCTTCACTCTTTCCTAACAACCCTAACCCC
>NW_028153965.1:0-188147 GCF_964211835.1 Anser anser
ACCCTGGAAACCCTAACCCTGAAACCCAACCCTAGTGCCTTAGCCCTGAAACCTTAAAACCCTAACACCTTATTAGAAACACTCTGTAACCAATACCATAGGCTCAGGCAAGTATCTCAGTGAGGTAGCATTTTTATTCACGATTGCAATGGCAGGCGTCCCACAAGCCACCTACTAGTTTCCATAACACAGTTTATATAATTTTTTTTTCCTCTCGGTGACCAGGACCCTCCCCAGTTTCCCCATTGACTGAGTAATCCATGTTCACGATCTATCCAGTGCTTCACAGAAAATACACAGCTGCTGGCCTGTTACTAGTCAATTTTATTTTTTCTTGACTGTTTTCCTCTTTGAGGTGGTAATGTTTCTTACACCGTGATTTCCACCCAATTGCTCTAAGGATTCTGGTTGTCTGCATTTTACAAGGTTGTCTGTTAAGCTTTCTTATCACTGCAAGCATATATCAATACCACCCTCCTTCCCTCTAAACGATGTAACTCTGTGCAAAAACATTTTTTATTCCCACAACCTTGATCCCCTTACCCTAAAATCCTTATTCTCTTTAACCCTAACAACTCTAACCACAACCCTAACCCTTCATATCAACCCCCCGACGCTAATGACGCTGACTAATGATCCAAACCCCAAACCCCAGGCAACCAACAAAGAAACAGACACAAAGCTGAAAACTACAAAAAAGGCAAAACCCTGGATACAGACCCCAAATCACAAACACGCTACCAAAATGCTACAGAAAAGCCCCAGACGCAGGCCCCAAGCACTACAGCTAGGCCCCAGAAGCTCTAGACACATCCCAAAGCCAAAATGCAATCCCCAAACACTACAGAAAAGCCCAAACACCAGACACAGGCTGCAGAAGTCTACAAGCAGGCCCAGCCACACCCGGATGCAGACCCCAACTGTCCACAAGCAGCTCCCAACCCACCCCCCCATGAACTGGACCCCCCCCCCCCACCACCCAGATGCATGCCCCAGGCCCCAGGCCTCAGCCCCAGCCCCCACACCCCAGACTCAGGCCCCAAAGGTGTACAACCAGCTCCCAACTGCCCCCTCAAAGGAGGCCCCAAAGCCTGCCAGAGGACCCTAGAGCGTACAAGCAGCTCCCAACCCCCCCGGCACAGGCCCCAACCCCCCCAGACACAGGCCCCAAAGGTGTACAAGCAACTCCCCATCCTCCCCAGAGGCACGCCCCAAAGGTGTACAAACAGCCCCAACCCCCCCAAGACCCAGACCCCTACAGCGTAGAAGCAGCTCCCAACCCCATGCCCCCAAGGCACATGCCCCAACCCCTCCCCCAAGGCAGGCCTAACAGTGTACAAGCAGCTCCCCACCCCCCCAGACGCAGGCCCCAAAGGTGTACAAGCAGGCCCCTACAGTATACAAGCAGCTCACAACCACCCCCCCAAAGGCAGGCCCCAAGCCCTCCAGATGCAAGCCCGAAAGGTTAAAACCAGCTCCAACCCCCTAACCCCCCCCGCCCCGCGCAGACGCAGGCCCCAAAGGTGTACAAGCAGTTCCCAACCCCTCCAAGGCAGGCCCCAAAAGTGTACAGGCAGGCCCCTACAGTGTAGAAACGCTCCAACCCCCCCCGCTTCCACCTCGAGGGAGGCCCTCCCCCCCAGTATACACGAAGCTCCCAACCCCCTCTCAGAGGAATGCCTAAAAAAGTATACAAGCAGCTCCTAACACCCCCCCCCCCCCCCCCCCAAAAGAGGCAGTCCCCAAAGGTGTACAAGCAGGCCCTCAAATCCTTAGGTGTACAGCAGCCCTTCAAATCCCTTAGCCCCTGCGCCAGCTTTATTGGCGAGCAGCGAGGCTGGGGGGGGAGGGGGGCAAGACAGCCTTAAATAAATACAAATATAAAAAGTGTTATAAATGGCTGTTATAAATCCAAATAGGATTACAATCAAAGTTTACAATTTATTAAACGAATAGAGGCAAGCAAGCAGCGCTGGGTGCGCCGGGAGTCTCTGCTCCCCCAGGACGCACGCCTGTTACGTAAGGCGGCTGGTTTTGATGCTCCCAGGCTAATACATATTCATTACTACTTCGAGAAGAGGCAGGGTTATTAGAATTGTTTCCGGAATCCGAAACCCTCCCAGGGGCGCCTGCGTACCAGTCTCTGGTGGTCTCTCGGGGCTTGCTCGGGCTGAATGCTGGTTGTCTTCCTCTCAGGCTTTTGTCCTTCAATTGTCCTTCAGCTCCCCCTTCCTCCTCGTTTGGGAGCCTCTGCGCCGGATTTCAGAAAACTCTAGCAACATCCCCTGCAGTAGTCAGCACTTTCCCTAAAAACCCCTTTGTTCTCTTATCACCTAGACCCGGGCCTCGATGGTAACCCTTCAAATCCCTTAGTGACACGAATTGCTGGACCATTCCTTACAAAAGGAAGGATAAAATATGTAGAGGAGCAATGGCACCCGCGAAAGCCCGGCGCCGCGGGCAGAGGCAGCGAAGGTTGACGGCAGAACAGTGCTCGGTTTGAACACGGAGAGGGAAAGCGAGGGGAAGGTGGCCGAAGCCGGCCGCAGTCTCTGAGCTCTCTCCTCCTGATTGTTTTCTCTCAAAGCCATTTCTGTCTGTGTGCGGGCACCCGGAGCCGGCAGAAGTCCCCGTGAAGTCCTTCGGCAGGACGGAGGGCTGCGTGGGCTCCAGTGAGAGAGGGAGTTAGGAGAATCTTATCAAGTAGAGATAGAGCGCTGACAGCGTTAAACTAGGATGCTACTTAGTGTCTTTGCTAACTATGGTGCATTGTGCCAATTAACTAAAGCAAGAAGCCTTGGGCCCCTTACCAAGGTCAGTCTCCTAATAAGAGAGTGAGCCTGTCTTAAGAAACTGGGAGAAACTGGTCCTGCAGGTGGACAAGAGCCAAGGAGCAACTGAGTCTGTGCAAAGACAAGAGGTCAACTAGCGGTGACGAGGAAGAGTCATCAATCTTCATGCCCACGACCTCCCGTGCTGCCCAGCGCTGAATAAACATACCTACTTTACAATCTCACTGATTGTGGAGTCCCTTTTCCGCAAGTCACTAGCAGCGGTTTCTTCCGCAGAGGTTTTCCCAGAGCCGCTTCAAAGCTTCCCTCGCGGAGCTGGGGCGTCGCAGGGGGTCGTCAAAGCACGCACACACACACACACACACACACACACACACACAGGCGTTGTTGTCCAAACAGAAAGTATTTACAACAAATTCGACAAGCGGTTTTCCTCTGCCAGCAGCAAATGCCTGAGGGCCCCTACAGCTTCACAAATCATAGCACAAAGAGCCTAAAGTTCCTCTAAAATTTAGGGAAATGATTCAAAATAGATCTGCTAGGGGAAAACGATCACTGGCGGCAGGGTACACAATACACGCGAGTCTCAGCTCTCCTCCGCAGGGTCAGTGCCCACGCCCAAGTGCGACGCTGATGGCACCCGAACATTTGCTGTAGCAGGCAGCAGAGCCAGCAGCTCAGGGGAGCAATTTTTAAAAACCAGGAGGCACTTAAACCAACCCTTAATTGACCCAGTTACTGCAGGAGAGTCCCGACTACTCGCCCTGGAGTCCTACTGTCACCAGCAAAAAGCACCAACCAAAGCTTGGGGAACTTTGGTACAGCACAAGAGAAGGGAGTGGGGGTAGCGTAGCCGTATCGCAGAGCTGCTGCTTTTCACACCATTTTATCATCCCTGATAATTGAAAGTAAGGCCGGGTGGGCTGACCCCACCACCACCACTCCTGGCAGCATGTTGGTCCACAACGCTAGAATAATTATTTTGCTCCCTCCCGCCCCTACAGCTTCATCATCTGAAAAGATTACAGTCAAAACAATGGCATACACAAATAAAAGTCAAGAGTTGACATAGTAACTCCGGGATTTGGGTATCAACTGTCCGAGAAATCAGAACACCCAGGCTTCACAATGTGCCCAACATCGAGCTGTGCCAAGGGGGCGGAAGGAAGAAGCTTTCCGTTTAAGCCTTCAGAGCATCGCTCCATCACTACGTCAATTCACAGCCACCACAGCGTGCCGATGGACATCTTTCTGTGCCAAAAGAAACAAGTGTTTTGTCCTCTTGATATCAAAGGTAGCCACCTATACTTACGGAACTATGCACAAGACCTTAACTCTGACCAGCAGGAAAACTTAGGACAACTGAGTGCAGATCCTGCCAATTTCTACCAGTTCCAACTGTGCTTTAAGTCTCATTGCAAAGCCTCAGTTAGAAAAAGGATCACCTCGGGGTATCCAACAAGAAGAAGAGTTGTTTTCTTTTTTTTTTTTTTTTTTTTTAATATACCATAGGACTATGCAGTTCAATCATCAATCATCTTGGAAAGCTCAAGGAGGAGGTCATCCTCATCCTTCCCTGGGTCCAAGTCGAGCTCGGCTTCCAGTATGCCGTCTGAGAGTTCCCAAAGTAGCATCTCTAAATCCTCGTCTACAGATACGGGCGCGTTGCCTGTGGAACTCAGCCGGCGTGTCCTTGCTTCTTCTAGCTGGGAAGAAGCTGAAGTCGAGCTTGAGAACTCCATTGGCTCCACGGATTCTGCCTGGCTTCCAAGATGTGCTTCAGGTCTTGGCAGAGCAAGGAAGAGAACAATCAGTATATGCCATTTCTTAACGGGAAATCCCTTTTCTGCAAACCGGCTCTTAAAACCGTAGCCAACCCCTCCTGCACTTCAATCTTACCCAGGGATTGTTATTCAATTAACCCAGGGCTACATTTAGAGCCCAATATATTAGCAGGTACATTTTTCAGTTTGGGGGTTTCTCTGTGAAGCCAGAGCACCCGGAGTCTAGCAAAGATGGGAAACCAACATGGCCTCCCGGAAGCCCAGTGTCCGAGAACTACATCTCCCGGCATGCTCTGGGAAAACAACATGGACTCCCGGAAACCCGGTGGCCAAGAACTACATTTCCCAGCACTCCCCAGAAAATTGAGCCTCGCACCTTGCCGTAGGACGCCATTTTTTGCTCTGTTACATTACCGGTTTCGTGTTTATGGAGGGTTTTCCCGCCGTTTTGGGGGGTTTCCCCTCAATTTCGGGTTTTCAGCTCTCCATTTCAGAGTTCTTCCCCGCAATTTTGGGGTTCCTTCCCCTAATTTGGTGCTTCGCCCCCCCCCCCACTTTTGGGGTTCCCCCTCCATTTTGGGGATTCCCCCCAATTCCAAGCCCCCCACAATTTTGGAGGCCCCCACCATCCTTTCTTGGCCTGCCACCCTAATATTAAGGTTCTTTCCCCCAATGTTGGGGTTCTCACCACATGTTTGAGGTTCCTTCCCTTAATTTGGGGCTTAGCTCCCCGGGATCTGGGGCTTTAACCCCAATTTTGGGGGTCCCCCCCAAGTTTGGGGATTCCTCCCCAGGTCTGGGGGGGGTCCACATTCAATTCTGGAATTTCACACTTCCATTTAAGTCTTCTTCCCCCCAATTTGGGGGTTCACCCACCCAATTTTGGGGGTTCCTCCCCTAATTTGGGGGGACCCGACCAATTTTGGGGGTCCCCCCCAATTGTAGAGTCCCCCACCCTCCTTTTTTGGGTTCCCCCCTAATATTAAAGAGTTCTTCCGCCCAATTTTGGGGGACCCCACAATTTGGCCGTTCCTTCCCCTAACTTTGGGCTTCAACCCTTCGATTTTGGGGGGGGCTCCCCCCCTCTTATTTTGGCCTTCCGCCCTAATATTAGGCCTAACCCCTAAGAACCTTGACCCCTAAGCCTATGGCAACCACGGATCTAACCCTAACCCCTACCCCAACAAACCCTAGAAACCCTAACCCTAAAAACCCTTGCAGCCCTAACCCGATAAAATTTACCACACTAAACCCCTGAAGACTGTTCTGGGGGGTCCACATTCAATTCTGGAATTTCACACTTCCATTTAAGTGTTCTTCCCCCCCAATATGGGGGTTCGCCCACCCAATTTTGGGGGTTCCTCCCCTAATTGGGGGGGACACAACCAATTTTGGGGGGGACACAACCAATTTTGGGGGGACACAACCAATTTTAGAGTCCCCCACCCTCCTTTTTTGGGTTCCCCCCTAATATTAAAAGTTCTTCCGCCCAATTTTGGGGGACCCCACAATTTTGACGTTCCTTCCCCTAACTTGGGGCTTCAACCCTTCAATTTTGGGGGGGGCTCCCACCCTCTTATTTTGGCCTTCCGCCCTAATATTAGGCCTAACCCCTAAGAACCTTGACCCCTAACGCTATGGCAACCACAGATCTAACCCTAACCCCTACCCCAACAAACCCTAGAAACCCTAACCCTAAAAACCCTTACAGCCCTAACCCGATAAAATTTACCACACTAAACCCCTGAAGACTGTTCTGGGGGGTCCACATTCAATTCTGGAATTTCACACTTCCATTTAAGTGTTCTGCCCCCCCAATATGGGGGTTCGCCCACCCAATTTTGGGGGTTCCTCCCCTAATTGGGGGGGACACAACCAATTTTTGGGGGGACACAACCAATTTGGGGGGGTCCCCCCAATTTTAGAGTCCCCCACCCTCCTTTTTTGGGTTTCCCCCAATATTAAGAGCTCTTCCGCCCAATTTTGGGGGACCCCACAATTTTGACGTTTCTTCCCCTAAATTGGGGCTTCGACCCTTCAATTTTGGGGGGGGCTCCCCCCTTAGTTTGGCCTTCCACCCTAATATTGGGCCTTACCCCTAAGAACCCTGACCCCTAACACTAAGGCTCCCACGGATCTAACCCTAACCCCTACCCCAAAAAACCCTAGAAACCCTAACCCTAAAAACCCTTACAGTCCTAACCCGATAAAATTTACCACACTAGACCTACGCCTAAAAGCCCTAACCCTAAAAATTAAGACCCTCTAAACCCTAACCCAAAACGTAAAGATTCTCAAAGCCCTAACGCTGGAGACCCTAACCTTAAAAAAAAAAAAAAAAGACCTTAAAACCCTAACCCTAAATACCTGACCATAACTAAAACCCTAAGACCCTAACCCTAAAAACCCTATCACCACTAAAACCACAAAATACTTTAAAACCTTAACACACTAACCCCCAAACCCTAACCCTTATAACTCCAACCCTAACAACCTTAAAATCCTAACCCTAAACCCTGGAAACCCTAACCCTGAAACCCAACCCTAGTGCCTTAGCCCTGAAACCTTAAAACCCTAACACCTTATTAGAAACACTCTGTAACCAATACCATAGGCTCAGGCAAGTATCTCAGTGAGGTAGCATTTTTATTCACGATTGCAATGGCAGGCGTCCCACAAGCCACCTACTAGTTCCATAACACAGTTTATATAATTTTTTTTTTCCTCTCGGTGACCAGGACCCTCCCCAGTTTCCCCATTGACTGAGTAATCCATGTTCACGATCTATCCAGTGCTTCACAGAAAATACACAGCTGCTGGCCTGTTACTAGTCAATTTTATTTTTTTCTTGACTGTTTTCCTCTTTGAGGTGGTAATGTTTCTTACACCGTGATTTCCACCCAATTGCTCTAAGGATTCTGGTTGTCTGCATTTTACAAGGTTGTCTGTTAAGCTTTCTTATCACTGCAAGCATATATCAATACCACCCTCCTTCCCTCTAAACGATGTAACTCTGTGCAAAAACATTTTTATTCCCACAACCTTGATCCCCTTACCCTAAAATCCTTATTCTCTTTAACCCTAACAACTCTAACCACAACCCTAACCCTTCATATCAACCCCCCGACGCTAATGACGCTGACTAATGATCCAAACCCCAAACCCCAGGCAACCAACAAAGAAACAGACACAAAGCTGAAAACTACAAAAAAGGCAAAACCCTGGATACAGACCCCAAATCACAAACACGCTACCAAAATGCTACAGAAAAGCCCCAGACGCAGGCCCCAAGCACTACAGCTAGGCCCCAGAAGCTCTAGACACATCCCAAAGCCAAAATGCAATCCCCAAACACTACAGAAAAGCCCCCAAACACCAGACACAGGCTGCAGAAGTCTACAAGCAGGCCCCAGCCACACCCGGATGCAGACCCCAACTGTCCACAAGCAGCTCCCAACCCACCCCCCCCATGAACTGGACCCCCCCCCCCCACCACCCAGATGCATGCCCCAGGCCCCAGGCCTCAGCCCCAGCCCCCACACCCCAGACTCAGGCCCCAAAGGTGTACAACCAGCTCCCAACTGCCCCCCTCAAAGGGAGGCCCCAAAGCCTGCCAGAGGACCCTAGAGCGTACAAGCAGCTCCCAACCCCCCCGGCACAGGCCCCAACCCCCCCCCAGACACAGGCCCCAAAGGTGTACAAGCAACTCCCCATCCTCCCCAGAGGCACGCCCCAAAGGTGTACAAACAGCCCCAACCCCCCAAGACCCAGACCCCTACAGCGTAGAAGCAGCTCCCAACCCCATGCCCCCAAGGCACATGCCCCAACCCCTCCCCCAAGGCAGGCCCTAACAGTGTACAAGCAGCTCCCACCCCCCCCCAGACGCAGGCCCCAAAGGTGTACAAGCAGGCCCCTACAGTATACAAGCAGCTCACAACCACCCCCCCAAAGGCAGGCCCCAAGCCCCTCCAGATGCAAGCCCGAAAGGTTAAAACCAGCTCCAACCCCCTAACCCCCCCCGCCCCGCGCAGACGCAGGCCCCAAAGGTGTACAAGCAGTTCCCAACCCCTCCAAGGCAGGCCCCAAAAGTGTACAGGCAGGCCCCTACAGTGTAGAAACGCTCCAACCCCCCCCGCTTCCACCTCGAGGGAGGCCCTCCCCCCCCAGTATACACGAAGCTCCCAACCCCCTCTCAGAGGAATGCCTAAAAAAGTATACAAGCAGCTCCTAACACCCCCCCCCCCCCCCCCCAAAAGAGGCAGTCCCCAAAGGTGTACAAGCAGGCCCTCAAATCCCTTAGGTGTACAAGCAGGCCCTTCAAATCCCTTAGCCCCTGCGCCAGCTTTATTGGCGAGCAGCGAGGCTGGGGGGGGAGGGGGGCAAGACAGCCTTAAATAAAATACAAATATAAAAAGTGTTATAAATGGCTGTTATAAATCCAAATAGGATTACAATCAAAGTTTACAATTTATTAAACGAATAGAGGCAAGCAAGCAGCGCTGGGTGCGCCGGGAGTCTCTGCTCCCCCAGGACGCACGCCTGTTACGTAAGGCGGCTGGTTTTGATGCTCCCAGGCTAATACATATTCATTACTACTTCGAGAAGAGGCAGGGTTATTAGAATTGGTTTCCGGAATCCGAAACCCCTCCCAGGGGCGCCTGCGTACCAGTCTCTGGTGGTCTCTCGGGGCTTGCTCGGGCTGAATGCTGGTTGTCTTCCTCTCAGGCTTTTGTCCTTCAATTGTCCTTCAGCTCCCCCTTCCTCCTCGTTTGGGAGCCTCTGCGCCGGATTTCAGAAACTCTAGCAACATCCCCTGCAGTAGTCAGCACTTTTCCCTAAAAACCCCTTTGTTCTCTTATCACCTAGACCCGGGCCTCGATGGTAACCCTTCAAATCCCTTAGTGACACGAATTGCTGGACCATTCCTTACAAAAGGAAGGATAAAATATGTAGAGGAGCAATGGCACCCGCGAAAGCCCGGCGCCGCGGGCAGAGGCAGCGAAGGTTGACGGCAGAACAGTGCTCGGTTTGAACACGGAGAGGGAAAGCGAGGGGAAGGTGGCCGAAGCCGGCCGCAGTCTCTGAGCTCTCCTCCTCCTGATTGTTTTCTCTCAAAGCCATTTCTGTCTGTGTGCGGGCACCCGGAGCCGGCAGAAGTCCCCGTGAAGTCCTTCGGCAGGACGGAGGGCTGCGTGGGCTCCAGTGAGAGGGAGTTAGGAGAATCTTATCAAGTAGAGATAGAGCGCTGACAGCGTTAAACTAGGATGCTACTTAGTGTCTTTGCTAACTATGGTGCATTGTGCCAATTAACTAAAGCAAGAAGCCTTGGGCCCCTTACCAAGGTCAGTCTCCTAATAAGAGAGTGAGCCTGTCTTAAGAAACTGGGAGAAACTGGTCCTGCAGGTGGACAAGAGCCAAGGAGCAACTGAGTCTGTGCAAAGACAAGAGGTCAACTAGCGGTGACGAGGAAGAGTCATCAATCTTCATGCCCACGACCTCCCGTGCTGCCCAGCGCTGAATAAACATACCTACTTTACAATCTCACTGATTGTGGAGTCCCTTTTCCGCAAGTCACTAGCAGCGGTTTCTTCCGCAGAGGTTTTCCCAGAGCCGCTTCAAAGCTTCCCTCGCGGAGCTGGGGCGTCGCAGGGGGTCGTCAAAGCACGCACACACACACACACACACACACACACACACACACACACACACAGGCGTTGTTGTCCAAACAGAAAGTATTTACAACAAATTCGACAAGCGGTTTTCCTCTGCCAGCAGCAAATGCCTGAGGGCCCCTACAGCTTCACAAATCATAGCACAAAGAGCCTAAAGTTCCTCTAAAATTTAGGGAAATGATTCAAAATAGATCTGCTAGGGGAAAACGATCACTGGCGGCAGGGTACACAATACACGCGAGTCTCAGCTCTCCTCCGCAGGGTCAGTGCCCACGCCCAAGTGCGACGCTGATGGCACCCGAACATTTGCTGTAGCAGGCAGCAGAGCCAGCAGCTCAGGGGAGCAATTTTAAAAACCAGGAGGCACTTAAACCAACCCTTAATTGACCCAGTTACTGCAGGAGAGTCCCGACTACTCGCCCTGGAGTCCTACTGTCACCAGCAAAAAGCACCAACCAAAGCTTGGGGGAACTTTGGTACAGCACAAGAGAAGGGAGTGGGGGTAGCGTAGCCGTATCGCAGAGCTGCTGCTTTTCACACCATTTTATCATCCCTGATAATTGAAAGTAAGGCCGGGTGGGCTGACCCCACCACCACCACTCCTGGCAGCATGTTTGGTCCACAACGCTAGAATAATTATTTTGCTCCCTCCCGCCCCTACAGCTTCATCATCTGAAAAGATTACAGTCAAAACAATGGCATACACAAATAAAAGTCAAGAGTTGACATAGTAACTCCGGGATTTGGGTATCAACTGTCCGAGAAATCAGAACACCCAGGCTTCACAATGTGCCCAACATCGAGCTGTGCCAAGGGGGGGCGGAAGGAAGAAGCTTTCCGTTTAAGCCTTCAGAGCATCGCTCCATCACTACGTCAATTCACAGCCACCACAGCGTGCCGATGGACATCTTTCTGTGCCAAAAGAAACAAGTGTTTTGTCCTCTTGATATCAAAGGTAGCCACCTATACTTACGGAACTATGCACAAGACCTTAACTCTGACCAGCAGGAAAACTTAGGACAACTGAGTGCAGATCCTGCCAATTTCTACCAGTTCCAACTGTGCTTTAAGTCTCATTGCAAAGCCTCAGTTAGAAAAAGGATCACCTCGGGGTATCCAACAAGAAGAAGAGTTGTTTTCTTTTTTTTTTTTTTTTTTTTTAATATACCATAGGACTATGCAGTTCAATCATCAATCATCTTGGAAAGCTCAAGGAGGAGGTCATCCTCATCCTTCCCTGGGTCCAAGTCGAGCTCGGCTTCCAGTATGCCGTCTGAGAGTTCCCAAAGTAGCATCTCTAAATCCTCGTCTACAGATACGGGCGCGTTGCCTGTGGAACTCAGCCGGCGTGTCCTTGCTTCTTCTAGCTGGGAAGAAGCTGAAGTCGAGCTTGAGAACTCCATTGGCTCCACGGATTCTGCCTGGCTTCCAAGATGTGCTTCAGGTCTTGGCAGAGCAAGGAAGAGAACAATCAGTATATGCCATTTCTTAACGGGAAATCCCTTTTCTGCAAACCGGCTCTTAAAACCGTAGCCAACCCCTCCTGCACTTCAATCTTACCCAGGGATTGTTATTCAATTAACCCAGGGCTACATTTAGAGCCCAATATATTAGCAGGTACATTTTTCAGTTTGGGGGTTTCTCTGTGAAGCCAGAGCACCCGGAGTCTAGCAAAGATGGGAAACCAACATGGCCTCCCGGAAGCCCAGTGTCCGAGAACTACATCTCCCGGCATGCTCTGGGAAAACAATATGGACTCCCGGAAACCCGGTGGCCAAGAACTACATTTCCCAGCACTCCCCAGAAAATTGAGCCTCGCACCTTGCCGTAGGACGCCATTTTTTGCTCTGTTACATTACCGGTTTCGTGTTTATGGAGGGTTTTCCCGCCGTTTTGGGGGGTTTCCCCTCAATTTCGGGTTTTCAGCTCTCCATTTCAGAGTTCTTCCCCGCAATTTTGGGGTTCCTTCCCCTAATTTGGTGCTTCGCCCCCCCCCCCACTTTTGGGGTTCCCCCTCCATTTTGGGGATTCCCCCCAATTCCAAGCCCCCCACAATTTTGGAGGCCCCCACCATCCTTTCTTGGCCTGCCACCCTAATATTAAGGTTCTTTCCCCCAATGTTGGGGTTCTCACCACATGTTTGAGGTTCCTTCCCTTAATTTGGGGCTTAGCTCCCCGGGATCTGGGGCTTTAACCCCAATTTTGGGGGTCCCCCCCAAGTTTGGGGATTCCTCCCCAGGTCTGGGGGGGGTCCACATTCAATTCTGGAATTTCACACTTCCATTTAAGTCTTTTTCCCCCCAATTTGGGGGTTCACCCACCCAATTTTGGGGGTTCCTCCCCTAATTTGGGGGGACCCGACCAATTTTGGGGGTCCCCCCCAATTGTAGAGTCCCCCACCCTCCTTTTTTGGGTTCCCCCCTAATATTAAAGAGTTCTTCCGCCCAATTTTGGGGGACCCCACAATTTGGCCGTTCCTTCCCCTAACTTTGGGCTTCAACCCTTCGATTTTGGGGGGGGCTCCCCCCCTCTTATTTTGGCCTTCCGCCCTAATATTAGGCCTAACCCCTAAGAACCTTGACCCCTAAGCCTATGGCAACCACGGATCTAACCCTAACCCCTACCCCAACAAACCCTAGAAACCCTAACCCTAAAAACCCTTGCAGCCCTAACCCGATAAAATTTACCACACTAAACCCCTGAAGACTGTTCTGGGGGGTCCACATTCAATTCTGGAATTTCACACTTCCATTTAAGTGTTCTGCCCCCCCAATATGGGGGTTCGCCCACCCAATTTTGGGGGTTCCTCCCCTAATTGGGGGGGACACAACCAATTTTGGGGGGGACACAACCAATTTTGGGGGGGACACAACCAATTTTAGAGTCCCCCACCCTCCTTTTTTGGGTTTCCCCCAATATTAAGAGCTCTTCCGCTCAATTTTGGGGGACCCCACAATTTTGACGTTCCTTCCCCTAACTTTGGGCTTCAACCCTTCAATTTTGGGTGGGCTCCTCCCCTCTTATTTTGGCCTTCCGCCCTAATATTAGGCCTAACCCCTAAGAACCTTGACCCCTAAGCCTATGGCAACCACGGATCTAACCCTAACCCCTACCCCAACAAACCCTAGAAACCCTAACCCTAAAAACCCTTGCAGCCCTAACCCGATAAAATTTACCACACTAAACCCCTGAAGACTGTTCTGGGGGGTCCACATTCAATTCTGGAATTTCACACTTCCATTTAAGTGTTCTTCCCCCCCAATATGGGGGTTCGCCCACCCAATTTTGGGGGGTTCCTCCCCTAATTGGGGGGGACACAACCAATTTTGGGGGGGACACAACCAATTTTGGGGGGACACAACTAATTTTAGAGTCCCCCACCCTCCTTTTTTGGGTTTCCCCCAATATTAAGAGCTCTTCCGCTCAATTTTGGGGGACCCCACAATTTTGACGTTCCTTCCCCTAACTTTGGGCTTCAACCCTTCAATTTTGGGTGGGCTCCTCCCCTCTTATTTTGGCCTTCCGCCCTAATATTAGGCCTAACCCCTAAGAACCTTGACCCCTAACCCTATGGCAACCACGGATCTAACCCTAACCCCTACCCCAACAAACCCTAGAAACCCTAACCCTAAAAACCCTTACAGCCTAACCCGATAAAATTTACCACACTAAACCCCTGAAGACTGTTCTGGGGGGTCCACATCCAAGTCTGGAATTTCACACTTCCATTTAAGTGTTCTGCCCCCCAATATGGGGGTTCGCCCACCCAATTTTGGGGGTTCCTCCCCTAATTGGGGGGGACACAACCAATTTTTGGGGGGACACGACCAATTTGGGGGGGTCCCCCCAATTTTAGAGTCCCCCACCCTCCTTTTTGGGTTTCCCCCAATATTAAGAGCTCTTCCGCCCAATTTTGGGGGACCCCACAATTTTGACGTTTCTTCCCCTAAATTGGGGCTTCGACCCTTCAATTTTGGGGGGGGCTCCCCCCTTAGTTTGGCATTCCACCCTAATATTGGGCCTTACCCCTAAGAACCCTGACCCCTAACACTACGGCTCCCACGGATCTAACCCTAACCCCTACCCCAAAAAACCCTAGAAACCCTAACCCTAAAAACCCTTACAGTCCTAACCCGATAAAATTTACCACACTAGACCTACGCCTAAAAGCCCTAACCCTAAAAATTAAGACCCTCTAAACCCTAACCCAAAACGTAAAGATTCTCAAAGCCCTAACGCTGGAGACCCTAACCTTAAAAAAAAAAAATAAGACCTTAAAACCCTAACCCTAAATACCTGACCATAACTAAAACCCTAAGACCCTAACCCTAAAAACCCTATCAACACTAAAACCACAAAATACTTTAAAACCTTAACACACTAACCCCCAAACCCTAACCCTTATAACTCCAACCCTAACAACCTTAAAATCCTAACCCTAAACCCTGGAAACCCTAACCCTGAAACCCAACCCTAGTGCCTTAGCCCTGAAACCTTAAAACCCTAACACCTTATTAGAAACACTCTGTAACCAATACCATAGGCTCAGGCAAGTATCTCAGTGAGGTAGCATTTTTATTCACGATTGCAATGGCAGGCGTCCCACAAGCCACCTACTAGTTCCATAACACAGTTTATATAATTTTTTTTTTCCTCTCGGTGACCAGGACCCTCCCCAGTTTCCCCATTGACTGAGTAATCCATGTTCACGATCTATCCAGTGCTTCACAGAAAATACACAGCTGCTGGCCTGTTACTAGTCAATTTTATTTTTTTCTTGACTGTTTTCCTCTTTGAGGTGGTAATGTTTCTTACACCGTGATTTCCACCCAATTGCTCTAAGGATTCTGGTTGTCTGCATTTTACAAGGTTGTCTGTTAAGCTTTCTTATCACTGCAAGCATATATCAATACCACCCTCCTTCCCTCTAAACGATGTAACTCTGTGCAAAAACATTTTTATTCCCACAACCTTGATCCCCTTACCCTAAAATCCTTATTCTCTTTAACCCTAACAACTCTAACCACAACCCTAACCCTTCATATCAACCCCCCGACGCTAATGACACTGACTAATGATCCAAACCCCAAACCCCAGGCAACCAACAAAGAAACAGACACAAAGCTGAAAACTACAATAAAGGCAAAACCCTGGATACAGACCCCAAATCACAAACACGCTACCAAAATGCTACAGAAAAGCCCCAGACGCAGGCCCCAAGCACTACAGCTAGGCCCCAGAAGCTCTAGACACATCCCAAAGCCAAAATGCAATCCCCAAACACTACAGAAAAGCCCCCAAACACCAGACACAGGCTGCAGAAGTCTACAAGCAGGCCCCAGCCACACCCGGATGCAGACCCCAACTGTCCACAAGCAGCTCCCAACCCACCCCCCCCCATGAACTGGACCCCCCACCACCACCACCCAGATGCATGCCCCAGGTCCCAGGCCTCAGCCCCAGCCCCCACACCCCAGACTCAGGCCCCAAAGGTGTACAACCAGCTCCCAACTGCCCCCCTCAAAGGGAGGCCCCAAAGCCTGCCAGAGGACCCTAGAGCGTACAAGCAGCTCCCAACCCCCCCGGCACAGGCCCCAACCCCCCCCCAGACACAGGCCCCAAAGGTGTACAAGCAACTCCCCATCCTCCCCAGAGGCACGCCCCAAAGGTGTACAAACAGCCCCAACCCCCCAAGACCCAGACCCCTACAGCGTAGAAGCAGCTCCCAACCCCATGCCCCCAAGGCACATGCCCCAACCCCTCCCCCAAGGCAGGCCCTAACAGTGTACAAGCAGCTCCCACCCCCCCCCAGACGCAGGCCCCAAAGGTGTACAAGCAGGCCCCTACAGTATACAAGCAGCTCACAACCACCCCCCCAAAGGCAGGCCCCAAGCCCCTCCAGATGCAAGCCCGAAAGGTTAAAACCAGCTCCAACCCCCTAACACCCCCCGCCCCGCGCAGACGCAGGCCCCAAAGGTGTACAAGCAGTTCCCAACCCCTCCAAGGCAGGCCCCAAAAGTGTACAGGCAGGCCCCTACAGTGTAGAAACGCTCCAACCCCCCCCGCTTCCACCTCGAGGGAGGCCCTCCCCCCCCAGTATACACGAAGCTCCCAACCCCCTCTCAGAGGAATGCCTAAAAAAGTATACAAGCAGCTCCTAACACCCCCCCCCCCCCCCCAAAAGAGGCAGTCCCCAAAGGTGTACAAGCAGGCCCTCAAATCCCTTAGGTGTACAAGCAGGCCCTTCAAATCCCTTAGCCCCTGCGCCAGCTTTATTGGCGAGCAGCGAGGCTGGGGGGGGAGGGGGGCAAGACAGCCTTAAATAAAATACAAATATAAAAAGTGTTATAAATGGCTGTTATAAATCCAAATAGGATTACAATCAAAGTTTACAATTTATTAAACGAATAGAGGCAAGCAAGCAGCGCTGGGTGCGCCGGGAGTCTCTGCTCCCCCAGGACGCACGCCTGTTACGTAAGGCGGCTGGTTTTGATGCTCCCAGGCTAATACATATTCATTACTACTTCGAGAAGAGGCAGGGTTATTAGAATTGGTTTCCGGAATCCGAAACCCCTCCCAGGGGCGCCTGCGTACCAGTCTCTGGTGGTCTCTCGGGGCTTGCTCGGGCTGAATGCTGGTTGTCTTCCTCTCAGGCTTTTGTCCTTCAATTGTCCTTCAGCTCCCCCTTCCTCCTCGTTTGGGAGCCTCTGCGCCGGATTTCAGAAACTCTAGCAACATCCCCTGCAGTAGTCAGCACTTTTCCCTAAAAACCCCTTTGTTCTCTTATCACCTAGACCCGGGCCTCGATGGTAACCCTTCAAATCCCTTAGTGACACGAATTGCTGGACCATTCCTTACAAAAGGAAGGATAAAATATGTAGAGGAGCAATGGCACCCGCGAAAGCCCGGCGCCGCGGGCAGAGGCAGCGAAGGTTGACGGCAGAACAGTGCTCGGTTTGAACACGGAGAGGGAAAGCGAGGGGAAGGTGGCCGAAGCCGGCCGCAGTCTCTGAGCTCTCCTCCTCCTGATTGTTTTCTCTCAAAGCCATTTCTGTCTGTGTGCGGGCACCCGGAGCCGGCAGAAGTCCCCGTGAAGTCCTTCGGCAGGACGGAGGGCTGCGTGGGCTCCAGTGAGAGAGGGAGTTAGGAGAATCTTATCAAGTAGAGATAGAGCGCTGACAGCGTTAAACTAGGATGCTACTTAGTGTCTTTGCTAACTATGGTGCATTGTGCCAATTAACTAAAGCAAGAAGCCTTGGGCCCCTTACCAAGGTCAGTCTCCTAATAAGAGAGTGAGCCTGTCTTAAGAAACTGGGAGAAACTGGTCCTGCAGGTGGACAAGAGCCAAGGAGCAACTGAGTCTGTGCAAAGACAAGAGGTCAACTAGCGGTGACGAGGAAGAGTCATCAATCTTCATGCCCACGACCTCCCGTGCTGCCCAGCGCTGAATAAACATACCTACTTTACAATCTCACTGATTGTGGAGTCCCTTTTCCGCAAGTCACTAGCAGCGGTTTCTTCCGCAGAGGTTTTCCCAGAGCCGCTTCAAAGCTTCCCTCGCGGAGCTGGGGCGTCGCAGGGGGTCGTCAAAGCACGCACACACACACACACACACACACACACACACACACAGGCGTTGTTGTCCAAACAGAAAGTATTTACAACAAATTCGACAAGCGGTTTTCCTCTGCCAGCAGCAAATGCCTGAGGGCCCCTACAGCTTCACAAATCATAGCACAAAGAGCCTAAAGTTCCTCTAAAATTTAGGGAAATGATTCAAAATAGATCTGCTAGGGGAAAACAATCACTGGCGGCAGGGTACACAATACACGCGAGTCTCAGCTCTCCTCCGCAGGGTCAGTGCCCACGCCCAAGTGCGACGCTGACGGCACCCGAACATTTGCTGTAGCAGGCAGCAGAGCCAGCAGCTCAGGGGAGCAATTTTAAAAACCAGGAGGCACTTAAACCAACCCTTAATTGACCCAGTTACTGCAGGAGAGTCCCGACTACTCGCCCTGGAGTCCTACTGTCACCAGCAAAAAGCACCAACCAAAGCTTGGGGGAACTTTGGTACAGCACAAGAGAAGGGAGTGGGGGTAGCGTAGCCGTATCGCAGAGCTGCTGCTTTTCACACCATTTTATCATCCCTGATAATTGAAAGTAAGGCCGGGTGGGCTGACCCCACCACCACCACTCCTGGCAGCATGTTTGGTCCACAACGCTAGAATAATTATTTTGCTCCCTCCCGCCCTTACAGCTTCATCATCTGAAAAGATTACAGTCAAAACAATGGCATACACAAATAAAAGTCAAGAGTTGACATAGTAACTCCGGGATTTGGGTATCAACTGTCCGAGAAATCAGAACACCCAGGCTTCACAATGTGCCCAACATCGAGCTGTGCCAAGGGGGGGCGGAAGGAAGAAGCTTTCCGTTTAAGCCTTCAGAGCATCGCTCCATCACTACGTCAATTCACAGCCACCACAGTGTGCCGATGGACATCTTTCTGTGCCAAAAGAAACAAGTGCTTTGTCCTCTTGATATCAAAGGTAGCCACCTATACTTACGGAACTATGCACAAGACCTTAACTCTGACCAGCAGGAAAACTTAGGACAACTGAGTGCAGATCCTGCCAATTTCTACCAGTTCCAACTGTGCTTTAAGTCTCATTGCAAAGCCTCAGTTAGAAAAAGGATCACCTCGGGGTATCCAACAAGAAGAAGAGTTGTTTTCTTTTTTTTTTTTTTTTTTTTTAATATACCATAGGACTATGCAGTTCAATCATCAATCATCTTGGAAAGCTCAAGGAGGAGGTCATCCTCATCCTTCCCTGGGTCCAAGTCGAGCTCGGCTTCCAGTATGCCGTCTGAGAGTTCCCAAAGTAGCATCTCTAAATCCTCGTCTACAGATACGGGCGCGTTGCCTGTGGAACTCAGCCGGCATGTCCTTGCTTCTTCTAGCTGGGAAGAAGCTGAAGTCGAGCTTGAGAACTCCATTGGCTCCACGGATTCTGCCTGGCTTCCAAGATGTGCTTCAGGTCTTGGCAGAGCAAGGAAGAGAACAATCAGTATATGCCATTTCTTAACGGGAAATCCCTTTTCTGCAAACCGGCTCTTAAAACCGTAGCCAACCCCTCCTGCACTTCAATCTTACCCAGGGATTGTTATTCAATTAACCCAGGGCTACATTTAGAGCCCAATATATTAGCAGGTACATTTTTCAGTTTGGGGGTTTCTCTGTGAAGCCAGAGCACCCGGAGTCTAGCAAAGATGGGAAACCAACATGGCCTCCCGGAAGCCCAGTGTCCGAGAACTACATCTCCCGGCATGCTCTGGGAAAACAATATGGACTCCCGGAAACCCGGTGGCCAAGAACTACATTTCCCAGCACTCCCCAGAAAATTGAGCCTCGCACCTTGCCGTAGGACGCCATTTTTTGCTCTGTTACATTACCGGTTTCGTGTTTATGGAGGGTTTTCCCGCCGTTTTGGGGGGTTTCCCCTCAATTTCGGGTTTTCAGCTCTCCATTTCAGAGTTCTTCCCCGCAATTTTGGGGTTCCTTCCCCTAATTTGGTGCTTCGCCCCCCCCCCCACTTTTGGGGTTCCCCCTCCATTTTGGGGATTCCCCCCAATTCCAAGCCCCCCACAATTTTGGAGGCCCCCACCATCCTTTCTTGGCCTGCCACCCTAATATTAAGGTTCTTTCCCCCAATGTTGGGGTTCTCACCACATGTTTGAGGTTCCTTCCCTTAATTTGGGGCTTAACTCCCCGGGATCTGGGGCGTTAACCCCAATTTTGGGGGTCCCCCCCAAGTTTGGGGATTCCTCCCCAGGTCTGGGGGGGGTCCACATTCAATTCTGGAATTTCACACTTCCATTTAAGTCTTCTTCCCCCCAATTTGGGGGTTCGCCCACCCAATTTTGGGGGTTCCTCCCCTAATTTGGGGGGGACACAACCGATTTTAGAGTCCCCCACCCTCCTTTTTTGGGTTCCCCCCTAATATTAAAAGTTCTTCTGCCCAATTTTGGGGGACCCCACAATTTTGACGTTCCTTCCCCTAACTTGGGGCTTCACCCCTTCAATTTTGGGGGGGTTCCCACCCTCTTATTTTGGCCTTCTGCCCTAATATTAGGCCTAACCCCTAAGAACCTTGACCCCTAAGCCTATGGCAACCACAGATCTAACCCTAACCCCTACCCCAACAAACCCTAGAAACCCTAACCCTAAAAACCCTTACAGCCCTAACCCGATAAAATTTACCACACTAAACCCCTGAAGACTGTTCTGGGGGGTCCACATTCAATTCTGGAATTTCACACTTCCATTTAAGTGTTCTGCCCCCCCAATATGGGGGTTCGCCCACCCAATTTTGGGGGTTCCTCCCCTAATTGGGGGGGACACAACCAATTTTGGGGGGGACACAACCAATTTGGGGGGGGACACAACCAATTTGGGGGGTCCCCCCAATTTTAGAGTCCCCCACCCTCCTTTTTTGGGTTTCCCCCAATATTAAGAGCTCTTCCGCCCAATTTTGGGGGACCCCACAATTTTGACGTTTCTTCCCCTAAATTGGGGCTTCGACCCTTCAATTTTGGGGGGGGCTCCCCCCTTAGTTTGGCCTTCCACCCTAATATTGGGCCTTACCCCTAGGAACCCTGACCCCTAACACTACGGCTCCCACGGATCTAACCCTAACCCCTACCCACAAAAAACCCTAGAAACCCTAACCCTAAAAACCCTTACAGTCCTAACCCGATAAAATTTACCACACTAGACCTACGCCTAAAAGCCCTAACCCTAAAAATTAAGACCCTCTAAACCCTAACCCAAAACGTAAAGATTCTCAAAGCCCTAACGCTGGAGACCCTAACCTTAAAAAAAAAAAAATAAGACCTTAAAACCCTAACCCTAAATACCTGACCATAACTAAAACCCTAAGACCCTAACCCTAAAAACCCTATCAACACTAAAACCACAAAATACTTTAAAACCTTAACACACTAACCCCCAAACCCTAACCCTTATAACTCCAACCCTAACAACCTTAAAATCCTAACCCTAAACCCTGGAAACCCTAACCCTGAAACCCAACCCTAGTGCCTTAGCCCTGAAACCTTAAAACCCTAACACCTTATTAGAAACACTCTGTAACCAATACCATAGGCTCAGGCAAGTATCTCAGTGAGGTAGCATTTTTATTCACGATTGCAATGGCAGGCGTCCCACAAGCCACCTACTAGTTCCATAACACAGTTTATATAATTTTTTTTTTCCTCTCGGTGACCAGGACCCTCCCCAGTTTCCCCATTGACTGAGTAATCCATGTTCACGATCTATCCAGTGCTTCACAGAAAATACACAGCTGCTGGCCTGTTACTAGTCAATTTTATTTTTTTCTTGACTGTTTTCCTCTTTGAGGTGGTAATGTTTCTTACACCGTGATTTCCACCCAATTGCTCTAAGGATTCTGGTTGTCTGCATTTTACAAGGTTGTCTGTTAAGCTTTCTTATCACTGCAAGCATATATCAATACCACCCTCCTTCCCTCTAAACGATGTAACTCTGTGCAAAAACATTTTTATTCCCACAACCTTGATCCCCTTACCCTAAAATCCTTATTCTCTTTAACCCTAACAACTCTAACCACAACCCTAACCCTTCATATCAACCCCCCGACGCTAATGACACTGACTAATGATCCAAACCCCAAACCCCAGGCAACCAACAAAGAAACAGACACAAAGCTGAAAACTACAAAAAAGGCAAAACCCTGGATACAGACCCCAAATCACAAACACGCTACCAAAATGCTACAGAAAAGCCCCAGACGCAGGCCCCAAGCACTACAGCTAGGCCCCAGAAGCTCTAGACACATCCCAAAGCCAAAATGCAATCCCCAAACACTACAGAAAAGCCCCCAAACACCAGACACAGGCTGCAGAAGTCTACAAGCAGGCCCCAGCCACACCCGGATGCAGACCCCAACTGTCCACAAGCAGCTCCCAACCCACCCCCCCCCATGAACTGGACACCCCCCCCCCCCACCACCCAGATGCATGCCCCAGGCCCCAGGCCTCAGCCCCAGCCCCCACACCCCAGACTCAGGCCCCAAAGGTGTACAACCAGCTCCCAACTGCCCCCCTCAAAGGGAGGCCCCAAAGCCTGCCAGAGGACCCTAGAGCGTACAAGCAGCTCCCAACCCCCCCGGCACAGGCCCCAACCCCCCCCCAGACACAGGCCCCAAAGGTGTACAAGCAACTCCCCATCCTCCCCAGAGGCACGCCCCAAAGGTGTACAAACAGCCCCAACCCCCCAAAACCCAGACCCCTACAGCGTAGAAGCAGCTCCCAACCCCATGCCCCCAAGGCACATGCCCCAACCCCTCCCCCAAGGCAGGCCCTAACAGTGTACAAGCAGCTCCCACCCCCCCCCAGACGCAGGCCCCAAAGGTGTACAAGCAGGCCCCTACAGTATACAAGCAGCTCACAACCACCCCCCCCAAAGGCAGGCCCCAAGCCCCTCCAGATGCAAGCCCGAAAGGTTAAAACCAGCTCCAACCCCCTAACCCCCCCCGCCCCGCGCAGACGCAGGCCCCAAAGGTGTACAAGCAGTTCCCAACCCCTCCAAGGCAGGCCCCAAAAGTGTACAGGCAGGCCCCTACAGTGTAGAAACGCTCCAACCCCCCCCGCTTCCACCTCGAGGGAGGCCCTCCCCCCCCAGTATACACGAAGCTCCCAACCCCCTCTCAGAGGAATGCCTAAAAAAGTATACAAGCAGCTCCTAACACCCCCCCCCCCCCCCCCCCCAAAAGAGGCAGTCCCCAAAGGTGTACAAGCAGGCCCTCAAATCCCTTAGGTGTACAAGCAGGCCCTTCAAATCCCTTAGCCCCTGCGCCAGCTTTATTGGCGAGCAGCGAGGCTGGGGGGGGAGGGGGGCAAGACAGCCTTAAATAAAATACAAATATAAAAAGTGTTATAAATGGCTGTTATAAATCCAAATAGGATTACAATCAAAGTTTACAATTTATTAAACGAATAGAGGCAAGCAAGCAGCGCTGGGTGCGCCGGGAGTCTCTGCTCCCCCAGGACGCACGCCTGTTACGTAAGGCGGCTGGTTTTGATGCTCCCAGGCTAATACATATTCATTACTACTTCGAGAAGAGGCAGGGTTATTAGAATTGGTTTCCGGAATCCGAAACCCCTCCCAGGGGCGCCTGCGTACCAGTCTCTGGTGGTCTCTCGGGGCTTGCTCGGGCTGAATGCTGGTTGTCTTCCTCTCAGGCTTTTGTCCTTCAATTGTCCTTCAGCTCCCCCTTCCTCCTCGTTTGGGAGCCTCTGCGCCGGATTTCAGAAACTCTAGCAACATCCCCTGCAGTAGTCAGCACTTTTCCCTAAAAACCCCTTTGTTCTCTTATCACCTAGACCCGGGCCTCGATGGTAACCCTTCAAATCCCTTAGTGACACGAATTGCTGGACCATTCCTTACAAAAGGAAGGATAAAATATGTAGAGGAGCAATGGCACCCGCGAAAGCCCGGCGCCGCGGGCAGAGGCAGCGAAGGTTGACGGCAGAACAGTGCTCGGTTTGAACACGGAGAGGGAAAGCGAGGGGAAGGTGGCCGAAGCCGGCCGCAGTCTCTGAGCTCTCCTCCTCCTGATTGTTTTCTCTCAAAGCCATTTCTGTCTGTGTGCGGGCACCCGGAGCCGGCAGAAGTCCCCGTGAAGTCCTTCGGCAGGACGGAGGGCTGCGTGGGCTCCAGTGAGAGAGGGAGTTAGGAGAATCTTATCAAGTAGAGTTAGAGCGCTGACAGCGTTAAACTAGGATGCTACTTAGTGTCTTTGCTAACTATGGTGCATTGTGCCAATTAACTAAAGCAAGAAGCCTTGGGCCCCTTACCAAGGTCAGTCTCCTAATAAGAGAGTGAGCCTGTCTTAAGAAACTGGGAGAAACTGGTCCTGCAGGTGGACAAGAGCCAAGGAGCAACTGAGTCTGTGCAAAGACAAGAGGTCAACTAGCGGTGACGAGGAAGAGTCATCAATCTTCATGCCCACGACCTCCCGTGCTGCCCAGCGCTGAATAAACATACCTACTTTACAATCTCACTGATTGTGGAGTCCCTTTTCCGCAAGTCACTAGCAGCGGTTTCTTCCGCAGAGGTTTTCCCAGAGCCGCTTCAAAGCTTCCCTCGCGGAGCTGGGGCGTCGCAGGGGGTCGTCAAAGCACGCACACACACACACACACACACACACACACACACACACAGGCGTTGTTGTCCAAACAGAAAGTATTTACAACAAATTCGACAAGCGGTTTTCCTCTGCCAGCAGCAAATGCCTGAGGGCCCCTACAGCTTCACAAATCATAGCACAAAGAGCCTAAAGTTCCTCTAAAATTTAGGGAAATGATTCAAAATAGATCTGCTAGGGGAAAACGATCACTGGCGGCAGGGTACACAATACACGCGAGTCTCAGCTCTCCTCCGCAGGGTCAGTGCCCACGCCCAAGTGCGACGCTGATGGCACCCGAACATTTGCTGTAGCAGGCAGCAGAGCCAGCAGCTCAGGGGAGCAATTTTAAAAACCAGGAGGCACTTAAACCAACCCTTAATTGACCCAGTTACTGCAGGAGAGTCCCGACTACTCGCCCTGGAGTCCTACTGTCACCAGCAAAAAGCACCAACCAAAGCTTGGGGGAACTTTGGTACAGCACAAGAGAAGGGAGTGGGGGTAGCGTAGCCGTATCGCAGAGCTGCTGCTTTTCACACCATTTTATCATCCCTGATAATTGAAAGTAAGGCCGGGTGGGCTGACCCCACCACCACCACTCCTGGCAGCATGTTTGGTCCACAACGCTAGAATAATTATTTTGCTCCCTCCCGCCCCTACAGCTTCATCATCTGAAAAGATTACAGTCAAAACAATGGCATACACAAATAAAAGTCAAGAGTTGACATAGTAACTCCGGGATTTGGGTATCAACTGTCCGAGAAATCAGAACACCCAGGCTTCACAATGTGCCCAACATCGAGCTGTGCCAAGGGGGGGCGGAAGGAAGAAGCTTTCCGTTTAAGCCTTCAGAGCATCGCTCCATCACTACGTCAATTCACAGCCACCACAGCGTGCCGATGGACATCTTTCTGTGCCAAAAGAAACAAGTGTTTTGTCCTCTTGATATCAAAGGTAGCCACCTATACTTACGGAACTATGCACAAGACCTTAACTCTGACCAGCAGGAAAACTTAGGACAACTGAGTGCAGATCCTGCCAATTTCTACCAGTTCCAGCTGTGCTTTAAGTCTCATTGCAAAGCCTCAGTTAGAAAAAGGATCACCTCGGGGTATCCAACAAGAAGAAGAGTTGTTTTCTTTTTTTTTTTTTTTTTTTTTAATATACCATAGGACTATGCAGTTCAATCATCAATCATCTTGGAAAGCTCAAGGAGGAGGTCATCCTCATCCTTCCCTGGGTCCAAGTCGAGCTCGGCTTCCAGTATGCCGTCTGAGAGTTCCCAAAGTAGCATCTCTAAATCCTCGTCTACAGATACGGGCGCGTTGCCTGTGGAACTCAGCCGGCGTGTCCTTGCTTCTTCTAGCTGGGAAGAAGCTGAAGTCGAGCTTGAGAACTCCATTGGCTCCACGGATTCTGCCTGGCTTCCAAGATGTGCTTCAGGTCTTGGCAGAGCAAGGAAGAGAACAATCAGTATATGCCATTTCTTAACGGGAAATCCCTTTTCTGCAAACCGGCTCTTAAAACCGTAGCCAACCCCTCCTGCACTTCAATCTTACCCAGGGATTGTTATTCAATTAACCCAGGGCTACATTTAGAGCCCAATATATTAGCAGGTACATTTTTCAGTTTGGGGGTTTCTCTGTGAAGCCAGAGCACCCGGAGTCTAGCAAAGATGGGAAACCAACATGGCCTCCCGGAAGCCCAGTGTCCGAGAACTACATCTCCCGGCATGCTCTGGGAAAACAATATGGACTCCCGGAAACCCGGTGGCCAAGAACTACATTTCCCAGCACTCCCCAGAAAATTGAGCCTCGCACCTTGCCGTAGGACGCCATTTTTTGCTCTGTTACATTACCGGTTTCGTGTTTATGGAGGGTTTTCCCGCCGTTTTGGGGGGTTTCCCCTCAATTTCGGGTTTTCAGCTCTCCATTTCAGAGTTCTTCCCCGCAATTTTGGGGTTCCTTCCCCTAATTTGGTGCTTCGCCCCCCCCCCACTTTTGGGGTTCCCCCTCCATTTTGGGGATTCCCCCCAATTCCAAGCCCCCCACAATTTTGGAGGCCCCCACCATCCTTTCTTGGCCTGCCACCCTAATATTAAGGTTCTTTCCCCCAATGTTGGGGTTCTCACCACATGTTTGAGGTTCCTTCCCTTAATTTGGGGCTTAGCTCCCCGGGATCTGGGGCTTTAACCCCAATTTTGGGGGTCCCCCCAAGTTTGGGGATTCCTCCCCAGGTCTGGGGGGGGTCCACATTCAATTCTGGAATTTCACACTTCCATTTAAGTCTTCTTCCCCCCAATTTGGGGGTTCACCCACCCAATTTTGGGGGTTCCTCCCCTAATTTGGGGGGACCCGACCAATTTTGGGGGTCCCCCCCAATTGTAGAGTCCCCCACCCTCCTTTTTTGGGTTCCCCCCTAATATTAAAGAGTTCTTCCGCCCAATTTTGGGGGACCCCACAATTTGGCCGTTCCTTCCCCTAACTTTGGGCTTCAACCCTTCGATTTTGGGGGGGGCTCCCCCCCTCTTATTTTGGCCTTCCGCCCTAATATTAGGCCTAACCCCTAAGAACCTTGACCCCTAAGCCTATGGCAACCACGGATCTAACCCTAACCCCTACCCCAACAAACCCTAGAAACCCTAACCCTAAAAACCCTTGCAGCCCTAACCCGATAAAATTTACCACACTAAACCCCTGAAGACTGTTCTGGGGGGTCCACATTCAATTCTGGAATTTCACACTTCCATTTAAGTGTTCTGCCCCCCCAATATGGGGGTTCGCCCACCCAATTTTGGGGGTTCCTCCCCTAATTGGGGGGGACACAACCAATTTTGGGGGGGACACAACCAATTTTGGGGGGGACACAACCAATTTTAGAGTCCCCCACCCTCCTTTTTTGGGTTTCCCCCAATATTAAGAGCTCTTCCGCTCAATTTTGGGGGACCCCACAATTTTGACGTTCCTTCCCCTAACTTTGGGCTTCAACCCTTCAATTTTGGGTGGGCTCCTCCCCTCTTATTTTGGCCTTCCGCCCTAATATTAGGCCTAACCCCTAAGAACCTTGACCCCTAAGCCTATGGCAACCACGGATCTAACCCTAACCCCTACCCGAACAAACCCTAGAAACCCTAACCCTAAAAACCCTTGCAGCCCTAACCCGATAAAATTTACCACACTAAACCCCTGAAGACTGTTCTGGGGGGTCCACATTCAATTCTGGAATTTCACACTTCCATTTAAGTGTTCTTCCCCCCCAATATGGGGGTTCGCCCACCCAATTTTGGGGGTTCCTCCCCTAATTGGGGGGGACACAACCAATTTTGGGGGGGACACAACCAATTTTGGGGGGACACAACCAATTTTAGAGTCCCCCACCCTCCTTTTTTGGGTTCCCCCCTAATATTAAAAGTTCTTCCGCCCAATTTTGGGGGACCCCACAATTTTGACGTTCCTTCCCCTAACTTGGGGCTTCAACCCTTCAATTTTGGGGGGGGCTCCCACCCTCTTATTTTGGCCTTCCGCCCTAATATTAGGCCTAACCCCTAAGAACCTTGACCCCTAACGCTATGGCAACCACAGATCTAACCCTAACCCCTACCCCAACAAACCCTAGAAACCCTAACCCTAAAAACCCTTACAGCCCTAACCCGATAAAATTTACCACACTAAACCCCTGAAGACTGTTCTGGGGGGTCCACATTCAATTCTGGAATTTCACACTTCCATTTAAGTGTTCTGCCCCCCCAATATGGGGGTTCGCCCACCCAATTTTGGGGGTTCCTCCCCTAATTGGGGGGGACACAACCAATTTTTGGGGGGACACGACCAATTTGGGGGGGTCCCCCCAATTTTAGAGTCCCCCACCCTCCTTTTTTGGGTTTCCCCCAATATTAAGAGCTCTTCCGCCCAATTTTGGGGGACCCCACAATTTTGACGTTTCTTCCCCTAAATTGGGGCTTCGACCCTTCAATTTTGGGGGGGGCTCCCCCCTTAGTTTGGCCTTCCACCCTAATATTGGGCCTTACCCCTAAGAACCCTGACCCCTAACACTACGGCTCCCACGGATCTAACCCTAACCCCTACCCCAAAAAACCCTAGAAACCCTAACCCTAAAAACCCTTACAGTCCTAACCCGATAAAATTTACCACACTAGACCTACGCCTAAAAGCCCTAACCCTAAAAATTAAGACCCTCTAAACCCTAACCCAAAACGTAAAGATTCTCAAAGCCCTAACGCTGGAGACCCTAACCTTAAAAAAAAAAAAATAAGACCTTAAAACCCTAACCCTAAATACCTGACCATAACTAAAACCCTAAGACCCTAACCCTAAAAACCCTATCACCACTAAAACCACAAAATACTTTAAAACCTTAACACACTAACCCCCAAACCCTAACCCTTATAACTCCAACCCTAACAACCTTAAAATCCTAACCCTAAACCCTGGAAACCCTAACCCTGAAACCCAACCCTAGTGCCTTAGCCCTGAAACCTTAAAACCCTAACACCTTATTAGAAACACTCTGTAACCAATACCATAGGCTCAGGCAAGTATCTCAGTGAGGTAGCATTTTTATTCACGATTGCAATGGCAGGCGTCCCACAAGCCACCTACTAGTTCCATAACACAGTTTATATAATTTTTTTTTTCCTCTCGGTGACCAGGACCCTCCCCAGTTTCCCCATTGACTGAGTAATCCATGTTCACGATCTATCCAGTGCTTCACAGAAAATACACAGCTGCTGGCCTGTTACTAGTCAATTTTATTTTTTTCTTGACTGTTTTCCTCTTTGAGGTGGTAATGTTTCTTACACCGTGATTTCCACCCAATTGCTCTAAGGATTCTGGTTGTCTGCATTTTACAAGGTTGTCTGTTAAGCTTTCTTATCACTGCAAGCATATATCAATACCACCCTCCTTCCCTCTAAACGATGTAACTCTGTGCAAAAACATTTTTATTCCCACAACCTTGATCCCCTTACCCTAAAATCCTTATTCTCTTTAACCGTAACAACTCTAACCACAACCCTAACCCTTCATATCAACCCCCCGACGCTAATGACGCTGACTAATGATCCAAACCCCAAACCCCAGGCAACCAACAAAGAAACAGACACAAAGCTGAAAACTACAAAAAAGGCAAAACCCTGGATACAGACCCCAAATCACAAACACGCTACCAAAATGCTACAGAAAAGCCCCAGACGCAGGCCCCAAGCACTACAGCTAGGCCCCAGAAGCTCTAGACACATCCCAAAGCCAAAATGCAATCCCCAAACACTACAGAAAAGCCCCCAAACACCAGACACAGGCTGCAGAAGTCTACAAGCAGGCCCCAGCCACACCCGGATGCAGACCCCAACTGTCCACAAGCAGCTCCCAACCCACCCCCCCCCATGAACTGGACACCCCCCCACCACCACCCAGATGCATGCCCCAGGCCCCAGGCCTCAGCCCCAGCCCCCACACCCCAGACTCAGGCCCCAAAGGTGTACAACCAGCTCCCAACTGCCCCCCTCAAAGGGAGGCCCCAAAGCCTGCCAGAGGACCCTAGAGCGTACAAGCAGCTCCCAACCCCCCCGGCACAGGCCCCAACCCCCCCCCAGACACAGGCCCCAAAGGTGTACAAGCAACTCCCCATCCTCCCCAGAGGCACGCCCCAAAGGTGTACAAACAGCCCCAACCCCCCAAGACCCAGACCCCTACAGCGTAGAAGCAGCTCCCAACCCCATGCCCCCAAGGCACATGCCCCAACCCCTCCCCCAAGGCAGGCCCTAACAGTGTACAAGCAGCTCCCACCCCCCCCCAGACGCAGGCCCCAAAGGTGTACAAGCAGGCCCCTACAGTATACAAGCAGCTCACAACCACCCCCCCAAAGGCAGGCCCCAAGCCCCTCCAGATGCAAGCCCGAAAGGTTAAAACCAGCTCCAACCCCCTAACCCCCCCCGCCCCGCGCAGACGCAGGCCCCAAAGGTGTACAAGCAGTTCCCAACCCCTCCAAGGCAGGCCCCAAAAGTGTACAGGCAGGCCCCTACAGTGTAGAAATGCTCCAACACCCCCGCTTCCACCTCGAGGGAGGCCCTCCCCCCCCAGTATACACGAAGCTCCCAACCCCCTCTCAGAGGAATGCCTAAAAAAGTATACAAGCAGCTCCTAACACCCCCCCCCCCCCCCCAAAAGAGGCAGTCCCCAAAGGTGTACAAGCAGGCCCTCAAATCCCTTAGGTGTACAAGCAGGCCCTTCAAATCCCTTAGCCCCTGCGCCAGCTTTATTGGCGAGCAGCGAGGCTGGGGGGGGAGGGGGGCAAGACAGCCTTAAATAAAATACAAATATAAAAAGTGTTATAAATGGCTGTTATAAATCCAAATAGGATTACAATCAAAGTTTACAATTTATTAAACGAATAGAGGCAAGCAAGCAGCGCTGGGTGCGCCGGGAGTCTCTGCTCCCCCAGGACGCACGCCTGTTACGTAAGGCGGCTGGTTTTGATGCTCCCAGGCTAATACATATTCATTACTACTTCGAGAAGAGGCAGGGTTATTAGAATTGGTTTCCGGAATCCGAAACCCCTCCCAGGGGCGCCTGCGTACCAGTCTCTGGTGGTCTCTCGGGGCTTGCTCGGGCTGAATGCTGGTTGTCTTCCTCTCAGGCTTTTGTCCTTCAATTGTCCTTCAGCTCCCCCTTCCTCCTCGTTTGGGAGCCTCTGCGCCGGATTTCAGAAACTCTAGCAACATCCCCTGCAGTAGTCAGCACTTTTCCCTAAAAACCCCTTTGTTCTCTTATCACCTAGACCCGGGCCTCGATGGTAACCCTTCAAATCCCTTAGTGACACGAATTGCTGGACCATTCCTTACAAAAGGAAGGATAAAATATGTAGAGGAGCAATGGCACCCGCGAAAGCCCGGCGCCGCGGGCAGAGGCAGCGAAGGTTGACGGTAGAACAGTGCTCGGTTTGAACACGGAGAGGGAAAGCGAGGGGAAGGTGGCCGAAGCCGGCCGCAGTCTCTGAGCTCTCCTCCTCCTGATTGTTTTCTCTCAAAGCCATTTCTGTCTGTGTGCGGGCACCCGGAGCCGGCAGAAGTCCCCGTGAAGTCCTTCGGCAGGACGGAGGGCTGCGTGGGCTCCAGTGAGAGAGGGAGTTAGGAGAATCTTATCAAGTAGAGATAGAGCGCTGACAGCGTTAAACTAGGATGCTACTTAGTGTCTTTGCTAACTATGGTGCATTGTGCCAATTAACTAAAGCAAGAAGCCTTGGGCCCCTTACCAAGGTCAGTCTCCTAATAAGAGAGTGAGCCTGTCTTAAGAAACTGGGAGAAACTGGTCCTGCAGATGGACAAGAGCCAAGGAGCAACTGAGTCTGTGCAAAGACAAGAGGTCAACTAGCGGTGACGAGGAAGAGTCATCAATCTTCATGCCCACGACCTCCCGTGCTGCCCAGCGCTGAATAAACATACCTGCTTTACAATCTCACTGATTGTGGAGTCCCTTTTCCGCAAGTCACTAGCAGCGGTTTCTTCCGCAGAGGTTTTCCCAGAGCCGCTTCAAAGCTTCCCTCGCGGAGCTGGGGCGTCGCAGGGGGTCGTCAAAGCACGCACACACACACACACACACACACACACACACACAGGCGTTGTTGTCCAAACAGAAAGTATTTACAACAAATTCGATAAGCGGTTTTCCTCTGCCAGCAGCAAATGCCTGAGGGCCCCTACAGCTTCACAAATCATAGCACAAAGAGCCTAAAGTTCCTCTAAAATTTAGGGAAATGATTCAAAATAGATCTGCTAGGGGAAAACGATCACTGGCGGCAGGGTACACAATACACGCGAGTCTCAGCTCTCCTCCGCAGGGTCAGTGCCCACGCCCAAGTGCGACGCTGACGGCACCCGAACATTTGCTGTAGCAGGCAGCAGAGCCAGCAGCTCAGGGGAGCAATTTTAAAAACCAGGAGGCACTTAAACCAACCCTTAATTGACCCAGTTACTGCAGGAGAGTCCCGACTACTCGCCCTGGAGTCCTACTGTCACCAGCAAAAAGCACCAACCAAAGCTTGGGGGAACTTTGGTACAGCACAAGAGAAGGGAGTGGGGGTAGCGTAGCCGTATCGCAGAGCTGCTGCTTTTCACACCATTTTATCATCCCTGATAATTGAAAGTAAGGCCGGGTGGGCTGACCCCACCACCACCACTCCTGGCAGCATGTTTGGTCCACAACGCTAGAATAATTATTTTGCTCCCTCCCGCCCCTACAGCTTCATCATCTGAAAAGATTACAGTCAAAACAATGGCATACACAAATAAAAGTCAAGAGTTGACATAGTAACTCCGGGATTTGGGTATCAACTGTCCGAGAAATCAGAACACCCAGGCTTCACAATGTGCCCAACATCGAGCTGTGCCAAGGGGGGGCGGAAGGAAGAAGCTTTCCGTTTAAGCCTTCAGAGCATCGCTCCATCACTACGTCAATTCACAGCCACCACAGCGTGCCGATGGACATCTTTCTGTGCCAAAAGAAACAAGTGTTTTGTCCTCTTGATATCAAAGGTAGCCACCTATACTTACGGAACTATGCACAAGACCTTAACTCTGACCAGCAGGAAAACTTAGGACAACTGAGTGCAGATCCTGCCAATTTCTACCAGTTCCAGCTGTGCTTTAAGTCTCATTGCAAAGCCTCAGTTAGAAAAAGGATCACCTCGGGGTATCCAACAAGAAGAAGAGTTGTTTTCTTTTTTTTTTTTTTTTTTTTTAATATACCATAGGACTATGCAGTTCAATCATCAATCATCTTGGAAAGCTCAAGGAGGAGGTCATCCTCATCCTTCCCTGGGTCCAAGTTGAGCTCGGCTTCCAGTATGCCGTCTGAGAGTTCCCAAAGTAGCATCTCTAAATCCTCGTCTACAGATACGGGCGCGTTGCCTGTGGAACTCAGCCGGCGTGTCCTTGCTTCTTCTAGCTGGGAAGAAGCTGAAGTCGAGCTTGAGAACTCCATTGGCTCCACGGATTCTGCCTGGCTTCCAAGATGTGCTTCAGGTCTTGGCAGAGCAAGGAAGAGAACAATCAGTATATGCCATTTCTTAACGGGAAATCCCTTTTCTGCAAACCGGCTCTTAAAACCGTAGCCAACCCCTCCTGCACTTCAATCTTACCCAGGGATTGTTATTCAATTAACCCAGGGCTACATTTAGAGCCCAATATATTAGCAGGTACATTTTTCAGTTTGGGGGTTTCTCTGTGAAGCCAGAGCACCCGGAGTCTAGCAAAGATGGGAAACCAACATGGCCTCCCGGAAGCCCAGTGTCCGAGAACTACATCTCCCGGCATGCTCTGGGAAAACAATATGGACTCCCGGAAACCCGGTGGCCAAGAACTACATTTCCCAGCACTCCCCAGAAAATTGAGCCTCGCACCTTGCCGTAGGACGCCATTTTTTGCTCTGTTACATTACCGGTTTCGTGTTTATGGAGGGTTTTCCCGCCGTTTTGGGGGGTTTCCCCTCAATTTCGGGTTTTCAGCTCTCCATTTCAGAGTTCTTCCCCGCAATTTTGGGGTTCCTTCCCCTAATTTGGTGCTTCGCCCCCCCCCCACTTTTGGGGTTCCCCCTCCATTTTGGGGATTCCCCCCAATTCCAAGCCCCCCACAATTTTGGAGGCCCCCACCATCCTTTCTTGGCCTGCCACCCTAATATTAAGGTTCTTTCCCCCAATGTTGGGGTTCTCACCACATGTTTGAGGTTCCTTCCCTTAATTTGGGGCTTAGCTCCCCGGGATCTGGGGCTTTAACCCCAATTTTGGGGGTCCCCCCAAGTTTGGGGATTCCTCCCCAGGTCTGGGGGGGGTCCACATTCAATTCTGGAATTTCACACTTCCATTTAAGTCTTCTTCCCCCCAATTTGGGGGTTCACCCACCCAATTTTGGGGGTTCCTCCCCTAATTTGGGGGGACCCGACCAATTTTGGGGGTCCCCCCCAATTGTAGAGTCCCCCACCCTCCTTTTTTGGGTTCCCCCCTAATATTAAAGAGTTCTTCCGCCCAATTTTGGGGGACCCCACAATTTGGCCGTTCCTTCCCCTAACTTTGGGCTTCAACCCTTCGATTTTGGGGGGGGCTCCCCCCCTCTTATTTTGGCCTTCCGCCCTAATATTAGGCCTAACCCCTAAGAACCTTGACCCCTAAGCCTATGGCAACCACGGATCTAACCCTAACCCCTACCCCAACAAACCCTAGAAACCCTAACCCTAAAAACCCTTGCAGCCCTAACCCGATAAAATTTACCACACTAAACCCCTGAAGACTGTTCTGGGGGGTCCACATTCAATTCTGGAATTTCACACTTCCATTTAAGTGTTCTGCCCCCCCAATATGGGGGTTCGCCCACCCAATTTTGGGGGTTCCTCCCCTAATTGGGGGGGACACAACCAATTTTGGGGGGGACACAACCAATTTTGGGGGGGACACAACCAATTTTAGAGTCCCCCACCCTCCTTTTTTGGGTTTCCCCCAATATTAAGAGCTCTTCCGCTCAATTTTGGGGGACCCCACAATTTTGACGTTCCTTCCCCTAACTTTGGGCTTCAACCCTTCAATTTTGGGTGGGCTCCTCCCCTCTTATTTTGGCCTTCCGCCCTAATATTAGGCCTAACCCCTAAGAACCTTGACCCCTAAGCCTATGGCAACCACGGATCTAACCCTAACCCCTACCCCAACAAACCCTAGAAACCCTAACCCTAAAAACCCTTGCAGCCCTAACCCGATAAAATTTACCACACTAAACCCCTGAAGACTGTTCTGGGGGGTCCACATTCAATTCTGGAATTTCACACTTCCATTTAAGTGTTCTTCCCCCCCAATATGGGGGTTCGCCCACCCAATTTTGGGGGTTCCTCCCCTAATTGGGGGGGACACAACCAATTTTGGGGGGGACACAACCAATTTTGGGGGGACACAACCAATTTTAGAGTCCCCCACCCTCCTTTTTTGGGTTCCCCCCTAATATTAAAAGTTCTTCCGCCCAATTTTGGGGGACCCCACAATTTTGACGTTCCTTCCCCTAACTTGGGGCTTCAACCCTTCAATTTTGGGGGGGGCTCCCCCCCTCTTATTTTGGCCTTCCGCCCTAATATTAGGCCTAACCCCTAAGAACCTTGACCCCTAACGCTATGGCAACCACAGATCTAACCCTAACCCCTACCCCAACAAACCCTAGAAACCCTAACCCTAAAAACCCTTACAGCCCTAACCCGATAAAATTTACCACACTAAACCCCTGAAGACTGTTCTGGGGGGTCCACATTCAATTCTGGAATTTCACACTTCCATTTAAGTGTTCTGCCCCCCCAATATGGGGGTTCGCCCACCCAATTTTGGGGGTTCCTCCCCTAATTGGGGGGGACACAACCAATTTGGGGGGGGACACGACCAATTTGGGGGGGTCCCCCCAATTTTAGAGTCCCCCAACCTCCTTTTTTGGGTTTCCCCCAATATTAAGAGCTCTTCCGCCCAATTTTGGGGGACCCCACAATTTTGACGTTTCTTCCCCTAAATTGGGGCTTCGACCCTTCAATTTTGGGGGGGGCTCCCCCCTTAGTTTGGCCTTCCACCCTAATATTGGGCCTTACCCCTAGGAACCCTGACCCCTAACACTACGGCTCCCACGGATCTAACCCTAACCCCTACCCCAAAAAACCCTAGAAACCCTAACCCTAAAAACCCTTACAGTCCTAACCCGATAAAATTTACCACACTAGACCTACGCCTAAAAGCCCTAACCCTAAAAATTAAGACCCTCTAAACCCTAACCCAAAACGTAAAGATTCTCAAAGCCCTAACGCTGGAGACCCTAACCTTAAAAAAAAAAAAATAAGACCTTAAAACCCTAACCCTAAATACCTGACCATAACTAAAACCCTAAGACCCTAACCCTAAAAACCCTATCAACACTAAAACCACAAAATACTTTAAAACCTTAACACACTAACCCCCAAACCCTAACCCTTATAACTCCAACCCTAACAACCTTAAAATCCTAACCCTAAACCCTGGAAACCCTAACCCTGAAACCCAACCCTAGTGCCTTAGCCCTGAAACCTTAAAACCCTAACACCTTATTAGAAACACTCTGTAACCAATACCATAGGCTCAGGCAAGTATCTCAGTGAGGTAGCATTTTTATTCACGATTGCAATGGCAGGCGTCCCACAAGCCACCTACTAGTTCCATAACACAGTTTATATAATTTTTTTTTTCCTCTCGGTGACCAGGACCCTCCCCAGTTTCCCCATTGACTGAGTAATCCATGTTCACGATCTATCCAGTGCTTCACAGAAAATACACAGCTGCTGGCCTGTTACTAGTCAATTTTATTTTTTTCTTGACTGTTTTCCTCTTTGAGGTGGTAATGTTTCTTACACCGTGATTTCCACCCAATTGCTCTAAGGATTCTGGTTGTCTGCATTTTACAAGGTTGTCTGTTAAGCTTTCTTATCACTGCAAGCATATATCAATACCACCCTCCTTCCCTCTAAACGATGTAACTCTGTGCAAAAACATTTTTATTCCCACAACCTTGATCCCCTTACCCTAAAATCCTTATTCTCTTTAACCCTAACAACTCTAACCACAACCCTAACCCTTCATATCAACCCCCCGACGCTAATGACGCTGACTAATGATCCAAACCCCAAACCCCAGGCAACCAACAAAGAAACAGACACAAAGCTGAAAACTACAAAAAAGGCAAAACCCTGGATACAGACCCCAAATCACAAACACGCTACCAAAATGCTACAGAAAAGCCCCAGACGCAGGCCCCAAGCACTACAGCTAGGCCCCAGAAGCTCTAGACACATCCCAAAGCCAAAATGCAATCCCCAAACACTACAGAAAAGCCCCCAAACACCAGACACAGGCTGCAGAAGTCTACAAGCAGGCCCCAGCCACACCCGGATGCAGACCCCAACTGTCCACAAGCAGCTCCCAACCCACCCCCCCCCATGAACTGGACACCCCCCCACCACCACCCAGATGCATGCCCCAGGCCCCAGGCCTCAGCCCCAGCCCCCACACCCCAGACTCAGGCCCCAAAGGTGTACAACCAGCTCCCAACTGCCCCCCTCAAAGGGAGGCCCCAAAGCCTGCCAGAGGACCCTAGAGCGTACAAGCAGCTCCCAACCCCCCCGGCACAGGCCCCAACCCCCCCCCAGACACAGGCCCCAAAGGTGTACAAGCAACTCCCCATCCTCCCCAGAGGCACGCCCCAAAGGTGTACAAACAGCCCCAACCCCCCAAGACCCAGACCCCTACAGCGTAGAAGCAGCTCCCAACCCCATGCCCCCAAGGCACATGCCCCAACCCCTCCCCCAAGGCAGGCCCTAACAGTGTACAAGCAGCTCCCACCCCCCCCCAGACGCAGGCCCCAAAGGTGTACAAGCAGGCCCCTACAGTATACAAGCAGCTCACAACCACCCCCCCAAAGGCAGGCCCCAAGCCCCTCCAGATGCAAGCCCGAAAGGTTAAAACCAGCTCCAACCCCCTAACCCCCCCCGCCCCGCGCAGACGCAGGCCCCAAAGGTGTACAAGCAGTTCCCAACCCCTCCAAGGCAGGCCCCAAAAGTGTACAGGCAGGCCCCTACAGTGTAGAAATGCTCCAACACCCCCGCTTCCACCTCGAGGGAGGCCCTCCCCCCCCAGTATACACGAAGCTCCCAACCCCCTCTCAGAGGAATGCCTAAAAAAGTATACAAGCAGCTCCTAACACCCCCCCCCCCCCCCCAAAAGAGGCAGTCCCCAAAGGTGTACAAGCAGGCCCTCAAATCCCTTAGGTGTACAAGCAGGCCCTTCAAATCCCTTAGCCCCTGCGCCAGCTTTATTGGCGAGCAGCGAGGCTGGGGGGGGAGGGGGGCAAGACAGCCTTAAATAAAATACAAATATAAAAAGTGTTATAAATGGCTGTTATAAATCCAAATAGGATTACAATCAAAGTTTACAATTTATTAAACGAATAGAGGCAAGCAAGCAGCGCTGGGTGCGCCGGGAGTCTCTGCTCCCCCAGGACGCACGCCTGTTACGTAAGGCGGCTGGTTTTGATGCTCCCAGGCTAATACATATTCATTACTACTTCGAGAAGAGGCAGGGTTATTAGAATTGGTTTCCGGAATCCGAAACCCCTCCCAGGGGCGCCTGCGTACCAGTCTCTGGTGGTCTCTCGGGGCTTGCTCGGGCTGAATGCTGGTTGTCTTCCTCTCAGGCTTTTGTCCTTCAATTGTCCTTCAGCTCCCCCTTCCTCCTCGTTTGGGAGCCTCTGCGCCGGATTTCAGAAACTCTAGCAACATCCCCTGCAGTAGTCAGCACTTTTCCCTAAAAACCCCTTTGTTCTCTTATCACCTAGACCCGGGCCTCGATGGTAACCCTTCAAATCCCTTAGTGACACGAATTGCTGGACCATTCCTTACAAAAGGAAGGATAAAATATGTAGAGGAGCAATGGCACCCGCGAAAGCCCGGCGCCGCGGGCAGAGGCAGCGAAGGTTGACGGTAGAACAGTGCTCGGTTTGAACACGGAGAGGGAAAGCGAGGGGAAGGTGGCCGAAGCCGGCCGCAGTCTCTGAGCTCTCCTCCTCCTGATTGTTTTCTCTCAAAGCCATTTCTGTCTGTGTGCGGGCACCCGGAGCCGGCAGAAGTCCCCGTGAAGTCCTTCGGCAGGACGGAGGGCTGCGTGGGCTCCAGTGAGAGAGGGAGTTAGGAGAATCTTATCAAGTAGAGATAGAGCGCTGACAGCGTTAAACTAGGATGCTACTTAGTGTCTTTGCTAACTATGGTGCATTGTGCCAATTAACTAAAGCAAGAAGCCTTGGGCCCCTTACCAAGGTCAGTCTCCTAATAAGAGAGTGAGCCTGTCTTAAGAAACTGGGAGAAACTGGTCCTGCAGATGGACAAGAGCCAAGGAGCAACTGAGTCTGTGCAAAGACAAGAGGTCAACTAGCGGTGACGAGGAAGAGTCATCAATCTTCATGCCCACGACCTCCCGTGCTGCCCAGCGCTGAATAAACATACCTGCTTTACAATCTCACTGATTGTGGAGTCCCTTTTCCGCAAGTCACTAGCAGCGGTTTCTTCCGCAGAGGTTTTCCCAGAGCCGCTTCAAAGCTTCCCTCGCGGAGCTGGGGCGTCGCAGGGGGTCGTCAAAGCACGCACACACACACACACACACACACACACACACACACAGGCGTTGTTGTCCAAACAGAAAGTATTTACAACAAATTCGATAAGCGGTTTTCCTCTGCCAGCAGCAAATGCCTGAGGGCCCCTACAGCTTCACAAATCATAGCACAAAGAGCCTAAAGTTCCTCTAAAATTTAGGGAAATGATTCAAAATAGATCTGCTAGGGGAAAACGATCACTGGCGGCAGGGTACACAATACACGCGAGTCTCAGCTCTCCTCCGCAGGGTCAGTGCCCACGCCCAAGTGCGACGCTGACGGCACCCGAACATTTGCTGTAGCAGGCAGCAGAGCCAGCAGCTCAGGGGAGCAATTTTAAAAACCAGGAGGCACTTAAACCAACCCTTAATTGACCCAGTTACTGCAGGAGAGTCCCGACTACTCGCCCTGGAGTCCTACTGTCACCAGCAAAAAGCACCAACCAAAGCTTGGGGGAACTTTGGTACAGCACAAGAGAAGGGAGTGGGGGTAGCGTAGCCGTATCGCAGAGCTGCTGCTTTTCACACCATTTTATCATCCCTGATAATTGAAAGTAAGGCCGGGTGGGCTGACCCCACCACCACCACTCCTGGCAGCATGTTTGGTCCACAACGCTAGAATAATTATTTTGCTCCCTCCCGCCCCTACAGCTTCATCATCTGAAAAGATTACAGTCAAAACAATGGCATACACAAATAAAAGTCAAGAGTTGACATAGTAACTCCGGGATTTGGGTATCAACTGTCCGAGAAATCAGAACACCCAGGCTTCACAATGTGCCCAACATCGAGCTGTGCCAAGGGGGGCGGAAGGAAGAAGCTTTCCGTTTAAGCCTTCAGAGCATCGCTCCATCACTACGTCAATTCACAGCCACCACAGCGTGCCGATGGACATCTTTCTGTGCCAAAAGAAACAAGTGCTTTGTCCTCTTGATATCAAAGGTAGCCACCTATACTTACGGAACTATGCACAAGACCTTAACTCTGACCAGCAGGAAAACTTAGGACAACTGAGTGCAGATCCTGCCAATTTCTACCAGTTCCAACTGTGCTTTAAGTCTCATTGCAAAGCCTCAGTTAGAAAAAGGATCACCTCAGGGTATCCAACAAGAAGAAGAGTTGTTTTCTTTTTTTTCTTTTTTTTTTTTTTTTTTTTTAATATACCATAGGACTATGCAGTTCAATCATCAATCATCTTGGAAAGCTCAAGGAGGAGGTCATCCTCATCCTTCCCTGGGTCCAAGTCGAGCTCGGCTTCCAGTATGCCGTCTGAGAGTTCCCAAAGTAGCATCTCTAAATCCTCGTCTACAGATACGGGCGCGTTGCCTGTGGAACTCAGCCGGCGTGTCCTTGCTTCTTCTAGCTGGGAAGAAGCTGAAGTCGAGCTTGAGAACTCCATTGGCTCCACGGATTCTGCCTGGCTTCCAAGATGTGCTTCAGGTCTTGGCAGAGCAAGGAAGAGAACAATCAGTATATGCCATTTCTTAACGGGAAATCCCTTTTCTGCAAACCGGCTCTTAAAACCGTAGCCAACCCCTCCTGCACTTCAATCTTACCCAGGGATTGTTATTCAATTAACCCAGGGCTACATTTAGAGCCCAATATATTAGCAGGTACATTTTTCAGTTTGGGGGTTTCTCTGTGAAGCCAGAGCACCCGGAGTCTAGCAAAGATGGGAAACCAACATGGCCTCCCGGAAGCCCAGTGTCCGAGAACTACATCTCCCGGCATGCTCTGGGAAAACAATATGGACTCCCGGAAACCCGGTGGCCAAGAACTACATTTCCCAGCACTCCCCAGAAAATTGAGCCTCGCACCTTGCCGTAGGACGCCATTTTTTGCTCTGTTACATTACCGGTTTCGTGTTTATGGAGGGTTTTCCCGCCGTTTTGGGGGGTTTCCCCTCAATTTCGGGTTTTCAGCTCTCCATTTCAGAGTTCTTCCCCGCAATTTTGGGGTTCCTTCCCCTAATTTGGTGCTTCGCCCCCCCCCCGCTTTTGGGGTTCCCCCTCCATTTTGGGGATTCCCCCCAATTCCAAGCCCCCCACAATTTTGGAGGCCCCCACCATCCTTTCTTGGCCTGCCACCCTAATATTAAGGTTCTTTCCCCCAATGTTGGGGTTCTCACCACATGTTTGAGGTTCCTTCCCTTAATTTGGGGCTTAGCTCCCCGGGATCTGGGGCTTTAACCCCAATTTTGGGGGTCCCCCCCAAGTTTGGGGATTCCTCCCCAGGTCTGGGGGGGGTCCACATTCAATTCTGGAATTTCACACTTCCATTTAAGTCTTCTTCCCCCCAATTTGGGGGTTCACCCACCCAATTTTGGGGGTTCCTCCCCTAATTTGGGGGGACCCGACCAATTTTGGGGGTCCCCCCCAATTGTAGAGTCCCCCACCCTCCTTTTTTGGGTTCCCCCCTAATATTAAAGAGTTCTTCCGCCCAATTTTGGGGGACCCCACAATTTGGCCGTTCCTTCCCCTAACTTTGGGCTTCAACCCTTCGATTTTGGGGGGGGCTCCCCCCCTCTTATTTTGGCCTTCCGCCCTAATATTAGGCCTAACCCCTAAGAACCTTGACCCCTAAGCCTATGGCAACCACGGATCTAACCCTAACCCCTACCCCAACAAACCCTAGAAACCCTAACCCTAAAAACCCTTGCAGCCCTAACCCGATAAAATTTACCACACTAAACCCCTGAAGACTGTTCTGGGGGGTCCACATTCAATTCTGGAATTTCACACTTCCATTTAAGTGTTCTTCCCCCCCAATATGGGGGTTCGCCCACCCAATTTTGGGGGTTCCTCCCCTAATTGGGGGGGACACAACCAATTTTGGGGGGGACACAACCAATTTTGGGGGGGACACAACCAATTTTAGAGTCCCCCACCCTCCTTTTTTGGGTTTCCCCCAATATTAAGAGCTCTTCCGCTCAATTTTGGGGGACCCCACAATTTTGACGTTCCTTCCCCTAACTTTGGGCTTCAACCCTTCAATTTTGGGTGGGCTCCTCCCCTCTTATTTTGGCCTTCCGCCCTAATATTAGGCCTAACCCCTAAGAACCTTGACCCCTAAGCCTATGGCAACCACGGATCTAACCCTAACCCCTACCCCAACAAACCCTAGAAACCCTAACCCTAAAAACCCTTACAGCCCTAACCCGATAAAATTTACCACACTAAACCCCTGAAGACTGTTCTGGGGGGTCCACATCCAAGTCTGGAATTTCACACTTCCATTTAAGTCTTCTTCCCCCCAATTTGGGGGTTCGCCCACCCAATTTTGGGGGTTCCTCCCCTAATTTGGGGGGGACACAACCGATTTTAGAGTCCCCCACCCTCCTTTTTTGGGTTCCCCCCTAATATTAAAAGTTCTTCCGCCCAATTTTGGGGGACCCCACAATTTTGACGTTCCTTCCCCTAACTTGGGGCTTCAACCCTTCAATTTTGGGGGGGGCTCCCCCCCTCTTATTTTGGCCTTCCGCCCTAATATTAGGCCTAACCCCTAAGAACCTTGACCCCTAACGCTATGGCAACCACAGATCTAACCCTAACCCCTACCCCAACAAACCCTAGAAACCCTAACCCTAAAAACCCTTACAGCCCTAACCCGATAAAATTTACCACACTAAACCCCTGAAGACTGTTCTGGGGGGTCCACATTCAATTCTGGAATTTCACACTTCCATTTAAGTGTTCTGCCCCCCCAATATGGGGGTTCGCCCACCCAATTTTGGGGGTTCCTCCCCTAATTGGGGGGGACACAACCAATTTGGGGGGGGACACGACCAATTTGGGGGGGTCCCCCCAATTTTAGAGTCCCCCAACCTCCTTTTTTGGGTTTCCCCCAATATTAAGAGCTCTTCCGCCCAATTTTGGGGGACCCCACAATTTTGACGTTTCTTCCCCTAAATTGGGGCTTCGACCCTTCAATTTTGGGGGGGGCTCCCCCCTTAGTTTGGCCTTCCACCCTAATATTGGGCCTTACCCCTAGGAACCCTGACCCCTAACACTACGGCTCCCACGGATCTAACCCTAACCCCTACCCCAAAAAACCCTAGAAACCCTAACCCTAAAAACCCTTACAGTCCTAACCCGATAAAATTTACCACACTAGACCTACGCCTAAAAGCCCTAACCCTAAAAATTAAGACCCTCTAAACCCTAACCCAAAACGTAAAGATTCTCAAAGCCCTAACGCTGGAGACCCTAACCTTAAAAAAAAAAAATAAGACCTTAAAACCCTAACCCTAAATACCTGACCATAACTAAAACCCTAAGACCCTAACCCTAAAAACCCTATCACCACTAAAACCACAAAATACTTTAAAACCTTAACACACTAACCCCCAAACCCTAACCCTTATAACTCCAACCCTAACAACCTTAAAATCCTAACCCTAAACCCTGGAAACCCTAACCCTGAAACCCAACCCTAGTGCCTTAGCCCTGAAACCTTAAAACCCTAACACCTTATTAGAAACACTCTGTAACCAATACCATAGGCTCAGGCAAGTATCTCAGTGAGGTAGCATTTTTATTCACGATTGCAATGGCAGGCGTCCCACAAGCCACCTACTAGTTCCATAACACAGTTTATATAATTTTTTTTTTCCTCTCGGTGACCAGGACCCTCCCCAGTTTCCCCATTGACTGAGTAATCCATGTTCACGATCTATCCAGTGCTTCACAGAAAATACACAGCTGCTGGCCTGTTACTAGTCAATTTTATTTTTTTCTTGACTGTTTTCCTCTTTGAGGTGGTAATGTTTCTTACACCGTGATTTCCACCCAATTGCTCTAAGGATTCTGGTTGTCTGCATTTTACAAGGTTGTCTGTTAAGCTTTCTTATCACTGCAAGCATATATCAATACCACCCTCCTTCCCTCTAAACGATGTAACTCTGTGCAAAAACATTTTTATTCCCACAACCTTGATCCCCTTACCCTAAAATCCTTATTCTCTTTAACCCTAACAACTCTAACCACAACCCTAACCCTTCATATCAACCCCCCGACGCTAATGACGCTGACTAATGATCCAAACCCCAAACCCCAGGCAACCAACAAAGAAACAGACACAAAGCTGAAAACTACAAAAAAGGCAAAACCCTGGATACAGACCCCAAATCACAAACACGCTACCAAAATGCTACAGAAAAGCCCCAGACGCAGGCCCCAAGCACTACAGCTAGGCCCCAGAAGCTCTAGACACATCCCAAAGCCAAAATGCAATCCCCAAACACTACAGAAAAGCCCCCAAACACCAGACACAGGCTGCAGAAGTCTACAAGCAGGCCCCAGCCACACCCGGATGCAGACCCCAACTGTCCACAAGCAGCTCCCAACCCACCCCCCCCCATGAACTGGACACCCCCCCACCACCACCCAGATGCATGCCCCAGGCCCCAGGCCTCAGCCCCAGCCCCCACACCCCAGACTCAGGCCCCAAAGGTGTACAACCAGCTCCCAACTGCCCCCCTCAAAGGGAGGCCCCAAAGCCTGCCAGAGGACCCTAGAGCGTACAAGCAGCTCCCAACCCCCCCGGCACAGGCCCCAACCCCCCCCCAGACACAGGCCCCAAAGGTGTACAAGCAACTCCCCATCCTCCCCAGAGGCACGCCCCAAAGGTGTACAAACAGCCCCAACCCCCCAAGACCCAGACCCCTACAGCGTAGAAGCAGCTCCCAACCCCATGCCCCCAAGGCACATGCCCCAACCCCTCCCCCAAGGCAGGCCCTAACAGTGTACAAGCAGCTCCCACCCCCCCCCAGACGCAGGCCCCAAAGGTGTACAAGCAGGCCCCTACAGTATACAAGCAGCTCACAACCACCCCCCCAAAGGCAGGCCCCAAGCCCCTCCAGATGCAAGCCCGAAAGGTTAAAACCAGCTCCAACCCCCTAACCCCCCCCGCCCCGCGCAGACGCAGGCCCCAAAGGTGTACAAGCAGTTCCCAACCCCTCCAAGGCAGGCCCCAAAAGTGTACAGGCAGGCCCCTACAGTGTAGAAATGCTCCAACACCCCCGCTTCCACCTCGAGGGAGGCCCTCCCCCCCCAGTATACACGAAGCTCCCAACCCCCTCTCAGAGGAATGCCTAAAAAAGTATACAAGCAGCTCCTAACACCCCCCCCCCCCCCCCAAAAGAGGCAGTCCCCAAAGGTGTACAAGCAGGCCCTCAAATCCCTTAGGTGTACAAGCAGGCCCTTCAAATCCCTTAGCCCCTGCGCCAGCTTTATTGGCGAGCAGCGAGGCTGGGGGGGGAGGGGGGCAAGACAGCCTTAAATAAAATACAAATATAAAAAGTGTTATAAATGGCTGTTATAAATCCAAATAGGATTACAATCAAAGTTTACAATTTATTAAACGAATAGAGGCAAGCAAGCAGCGCTGGGTGCGCCGGGAGTCTCTGCTCCCCCAGGACGCACGCCTGTTACGTAAGGCGGCTGGTTTTGATGCTCCCAGGCTAATACATATTCATTACTACTTCGAGAAGAGGCAGGGTTATTAGAATTGGTTTCCGGAATCCGAAACCCCTCCCAGGGGCGCCTGCGTACCAGTCTCTGGTGGTCTCTCGGGGCTTGCTCGGGCTGAATGCTGGTTGTCTTCCTCTCAGGCTTTTGTCCTTCAATTGTCCTTCAGCTCCCCCTTCCTCCTCGTTTGGGAGCCTCTGCGCCGGATTTCAGAAACTCTAGCAACATCCCCTGCAGTAGTCAGCACTTTTCCCTAAAAACCCCTTTGTTCTCTTATCACCTAGACCCGGGCCTCGATGGTAACCCTTCAAATCCCTTAGTGACACGAATTGCTGGACCATTCCTTACAAAAGGAAGGATAAAATATGTAGAGGAGCAATGGCACCCGCGAAAGCCCGGCGCCGCGGGCAGAGGCAGCGAAGGTTGACGGTAGAACAGTGCTCGGTTTGAACACGGAGAGGGAAAGCGAGGGGAAGGTGGCCGAAGCCGGCCGCAGTCTCTGAGCTCTCCTCCTCCTGATTGTTTTCTCTCAAAGCCATTTCTGTCTGTGTGCGGGCACCCGGAGCCGGCAGAAGTCCCCGTGAAGTCCTTCGGCAGGACGGAGGGCTGCGTGGGCTCCAGTGAGAGAGGGAGTTAGGAGAATCTTATCAAGTAGAGATAGAGCGCTGACAGCGTTAAACTAGGATGCTACTTAGTGTCTTTGCTAACTATGGTGCATTGTGCCAATTAACTAAAGCAAGAAGCCTTGGGCCCCTTACCAAGGTCAGTCTCCTAATAAGAGAGTGAGCCTGTCTTAAGAAACTGGGAGAAACTGGTCCTGCAGATGGACAAGAGCCAAGGAGCAACTGAGTCTGTGCAAAGACAAGAGGTCAACTAGCGGTGACGAGGAAGAGTCATCAATCTTCATGCCCACGACCTCCCGTGCTGCCCAGCGCTGAATAAACATACCTGCTTTACAATCTCACTGATTGTGGAGTCCCTTTTCCGCAAGTCACTAGCAGCGGTTTCTTCCGCAGAGGTTTTCCCAGAGCCGCTTCAAAGCTTCCCTCGCGGAGCTGGGGCGTCGCAGGGGGTCGTCAAAGCACGCACACACACACACACACACACACACACACACACACAGGCGTTGTTGTCCAAACAGAAAGTATTTACAACAAATTCGATAAGCGGTTTTCCTCTGCCAGCAGCAAATGCCTGAGGGCCCCTACAGCTTCACAAATCATAGCACAAAGAGCCTAAAGTTCCTCTAAAATTTAGGGAAATGATTCAAAATAGATCTGCTAGGGGAAAACGATCACTGGCGGCAGGGTACACAATACACGCGAGTCTCAGCTCTCCTCCGCAGGGTCAGTGCCCACGCCCAAGTGCGACGCTGACGGCACCCGAACATTTGCTGTAGCAGGCAGCAGAGCCAGCAGCTCAGGGGAGCAATTTTAAAAACCAGGAGGCACTTAAACCAACCCTTAATTGACCCAGTTACTGCAGGAGAGTCCCGACTACTCGCCCTGGAGTCCTACTGTCACCAGCAAAAAGCACCAACCAAAGCTTGGGGGAACTTTGGTACAGCACAAGAGAAGGGAGTGGGGGTAGCGTAGCCGTATCGCAGAGCTGCTGCTTTTCACACCATTTTATCATCCCTGATAATTGAAAGTAAGGCCGGGTGGGCTGACCCCACCACCACCACTCCTGGCAGCATGTTTGGTCCACAACGCTAGAATAATTATTTTGCTCCCTCCCGCCCCTACAGCTTCATCATCTGAAAAGATTACAGTCAAAACAATGGCATACACAAATAAAAGTCAAGAGTTGACATAGTAACTCCGGGATTTGGGTATCAACTGTCCGAGAAATCAGAACACCCAGGCTTCACAATGTGCCCAACATCGAGCTGTGCCAAGGGGGGCGGAAGGAAGAAGCTTTCCGTTTAAGCCTTCAGAGCATCGCTCCATCACTACGTCAATTCACAGCCACCACAGCGTGCCGATGGACATCTTTCTGTGCCAAAAGAAACAAGTGCTTTGTCCTCTTGATATCAAAGGTAGCCACCTATACTTACGGAACTATGCACAAGACCTTAACTCTGACCAGCAGGAAAACTTAGGACAACTGAGTGCAGATCCTGCCAATTTCTACCAGTTCCAACTGTGCTTTAAGTCTCATTGCAAAGCCTCAGTTAGAAAAAGGATCACCTCAGGGTATCCAACAAGAAGAAGAGTTGTTTTCTTTTTTTTCTTTTTTTTTTTTTTTTTTTTTAATATACCATAGGACTATGCAGTTCAATCATCAATCATCTTGGAAAGCTCAAGGAGGAGGTCATCCTCATCCTTCCCTGGGTCCAAGTCGAGCTCGGCTTCCAGTATGCCGTCTGAGAGTTCCCAAAGTAGCATCTCTAAATCCTCGTCTACAGATACGGGCGCGTTGCCTGTGGAACTCAGCCGGCGTGTCCTTGCTTCTTCTAGCTGGGAAGAAGCTGAAGTCGAGCTTGAGAACTCCATTGGCTCCACGGATTCTGCCTGGCTTCCAAGATGTGCTTCAGGTCTTGGCAGAGCAAGGAAGAGAACAATCAGTATATGCCATTTCTTAACGGGAAATCCCTTTTCTGCAAACCGGCTCTTAAAACCGTAGCCAACCCCTCCTGCACTTCAATCTTACCCAGGGATTGTTATTCAATTAACCCAGGGCTACATTTAGAGCCCAATATATTAGCAGGTACATTTTTCAGTTTGGGGGTTTCTCTGTGAAGCCAGAGCACCCGGAGTCTAGCAAAGATGGGAAACCAACATGGCCTCCCGGAAGCCCAGTGTCCGAGAACTACATCTCCCGGCATGCTCTGGGAAAACAATATGGACTCCCGGAAACCCGGTGGCCAAGAACTACATTTCCCAGCACTCCCCAGAAAATTGAGCCTCGCACCTTGCCGTAGGACGCCATTTTTTGCTCTGTTACATTACCGGTTTCGTGTTTATGGAGGGTTTTCCCGCCGTTTTGGGGGGTTTCCCCTCAATTTCGGGTTTTCAGCTCTCCATTTCAGAGTTCTTCCCCGCAATTTTGGGGTTCCTTCCCCTAATTTGGTGCTTCGCCCCCCCCCCCCACTTTTGGGGTTCCCCCTCCATTTTGGGGATTCCCCCCAATTCCAAGCCCCCCACAATTTTGGAGGCCCCCACCATCCTTTCTTGGCCTGCCACCCTAATATTAAGGTTCTTTCCCCCAATGTTGGGGTTCTCACCACATGTTTGAGGTTCCTTCCCTTAATTTGGGGCTTAGCTCCCCGGGATCTGGGGCTTTAACCCCAATTTTGGGGGTCCCCCCCAAGTTTGGGGATTCCTCCCCAGGTCTGGGGGGGGTCCACATTCAATTCTGGAATTTCACACTTCCATTTAAGTCTTCTTCCCCCCAATTTGGGGGTTCACCCACCCAATTTTGGGGGTTCCTCCCCTAATTTGGGGGGACCCGACCAATTTTGGGGGTCCCCCCCAATTGTAGAGTCCCCCACCCTCCTTTTTTGGGTTCCCCCCTAATATTAAAGAGTTCTTCCGCCCAATTTTGGGGGACCCCACAATTTGGCCGTTCCTTCCCCTAACTTTGGGCTTCAACCCTTCGATTTTGGGGGGGGCTCCCCCCCTCTTATTTTGGCCTTCCGCCCTAATATTAGGCCTAACCCCTAAGAACCTTGACCCCTAAGCCTATGGCAACCACGGATCTAACCCTAACCCCTACCCCAACAAACCCTAGAAACCCTAACCCTAAAAACCCTTGCAGCCCTAACCCGATAAAATTTACCACACTAAACCCCTGAAGACTGTTCTGGGGGGTCCACATTCAATTCTGGAATTTCACACTTCCATTTAAGTGTTCTGCCCCCCCAATATGGGGGTTCGCCCACCCAATTTTGGGGGTTCCTCCCCTAATTGGGGGGGACACAACCAATTTGGGGGGGGACACGACCAATTTGGGGGGGTCCCCCCAATTTTAGAGTCCCCCAACCTCCTTTTTTGGGTTTCCCCCAATATTAAGAGCTCTTCCGCCCAATTTTGGGGGACCCCACAATTTTGACGTTTCTTCCCCTAAATTGGGGCTTCGACCCTTCAATTTTGGGGGGGGCTCCCCCCTTAGTTTGGCCTTCCACCCTAATATTGGGCCTTACCCCTAGGAACCCTGACCCCTAACACTACGGCTCCCACGGATCTAACCCTAACCCCTACCCCAAAAAACCCTAGAAACCCTAACCCTAAAAACCCTTACAGTCCTAACCCGATAAAATTTACCACACTAGACCTACGCCTAAAAGCCCTAACCCTAAAAATTAAGACCCTCTAAACCCTAACCCAAAACGTAAAGATTCTCAAAGCCCTAACGCTGGAGACCCTAACCTTAAAAAAAAAAAAATAAGACCTTAAAACCCTAACCCTAAATACCTGACCATAACTAAAACCCTAAGACCCTAACCCTAAAAACCCTATCACCACTAAAACCACAAAATACTTTAAAACCTTAACACACTAACCCCCAAACCCTAACCCTTATAACTCCAACCCTAACAACCTTAAAATCCTAACCCTAAACCCTGGAAACCCTAACCCTGAAACCCAACCCTAGTGCCTTAGCCCTGAAAACTTAAAACCCTAACACCTTATTAGAAACACTCTGTAACCAATACCATAGGCTCAGGCAAGTATCTCAGTGAGGTAGCATTTTTATTCACGATTGCAATGGCAGGCGTCCCACAAGCCACCTACTAGTTCCATAACACAGTTTATATAATTTTTTTTTTCCTCTCGGTGACCAGGACCCTCCCCAGTTTCCCCATTGACTGAGTAATCCATGTTCACGATCTATCCAGTGCTTCACAGAAAATACACAGCTGCTGGCCTGTTACTAGTCAATTTTATTTTTTTCTTGACTGTTTTCCTCTTTGAGGTGGTAATGTTTCTTACACCGTGATTTCCACCCAATTGCTCTAAGGATTCTGGTTGTCTGCATTTTACAAGGTTGTCTGTTAAGCTTTCTTATCACTGCAAGCATATATCAATACCACCCTCCTTCCCTCTAAACGATGTAACTCTGTGCAAAAACATTTTTATTCCCACAACCTTGATCCCCTTACCCTAAAATCCTTATTCTCTTTAACCCTAACAACTCTAACCACAACCCTAACCCTTCATATCAACCCCCCGACGCTAATGACACTGACTAATGATCCAAACCCCAAACCCCAGGCAACCAACAAAGAAACAGACACAAAGCTGAAAACTACAAAAAAGGCAAAACCCTGGATACAGACCCCAAATCACAAACACGCTACCAAAATGCTACAGAAAAGCCCCAGACGCAGGCCCCAAGCACTACAGCTAGGCCCCAGAAGCTCTAGACACATCCCAAAGCCAAAATGCAATCCCCAAACACTACAGAAAAGCCCCCAAACACCAGACACAGGCTGCAGAAGTCTACAAGCAGGCCCCAGCCACACCCGGATGCAGACCCCAACTGTCCACAAGTAGCTCCCAACCCACCCCCCCCCATGAACTGGACCCCCCCCCACCACCACCCAGATGCATGCCCCAGGCCCCAGGCCTCAGCCCCAGCCCCCACACCCCAGACTCAGGCCCCAAAGGTGTACAACCAGCTCCCAACTGCCCCCCTCAAAGGGAGGCCCCAAAGCCTGCCAGAGGACCCTAGAGCGTACAAGCAGCTCCCAACCCCCCCGGCACAGGCCCCAACCCCCCCCCAGACACAGGCCCCAAAGGTGTACAAGCAACTCCCCATCCTCCCCAGAGGCACGCCCCAAAGGTGTACAAACAGCCCCAACCCCCCAAGACCCAGACCCCTACAGCGTAGAAGCAGCTCCCAACCCCATGCCCCCAAGGCACATGCCCCAACCCCTCCCCCAAGGCAGGCCCTAACAGTGTACAAGCAGCTCCCACCCCCCCCCAGACGCAGGCCCCAAAGGTGTACAAGCAGGCCCCTACAGTATACAAGCAGCTCACAACCACCCCCCCAAAGGCAGGCCCCAAGCCCCTCCAGATGCAAGCCCGAAAGGTTAAAACCAGCTCCAACCCCCTAACCCCCCCCGCCCCGCGCAGACGCAGGCCCCAAAGGTGTACAAGCAGTTCCCAACCCCTCCAAGGCAGGCCCCAAAAGTGTACAGGCAGGCCCCTACAGTGTAGAAATGCTCCAACACCCCCGCTTCCACCTCGAGGGAGGCCCTCCCCCCCCAGTATACACGAAGCTCCCAACCCCCTCTCAGAGGAATGCCTAAAAAAGTATACAAGCAGCTCCTAACACCCCCCCCCCCCCCCCAAAAGAGGCAGTCCCCAAAGGTGTACAAGCAGGCCCTCAAATCCCTTAGGTGTACAAGCAGGCCCTTCAAATCCCTTAGCCCCTGCGCCAGCTTTATTGGCGAGCAGCGAGGCTGGGGGGGGAGGGGGGCAAGACAGCCTTAAATAAAATACAAATATAAAAAGTGTTATAAATGGCTGTTATAAATCCAAATAGGATTACAATCAAAGTTTACAATTTATTAAACGAATAGAGGCAAGCAAGCAGCGCTGGGTGCGCCGGGAGTCTCTGCTCCCCCAGGACGCACGCCTGTTACGTAAGGCGGCTGGTTTTGATGCTCCCAGGCTAATACATATTCATTACTACTTCGAGAAGAGGCAGGGTTATTAGAATTGGTTTCCGGAATCCGAAACCCCTCCCAGGGGCGCCTGCGTACCAGTCTCTGGTGGTCTCTCGGGGCTTGCTCGGGCTGAATGCTGGTTGTCTTCCTCTCAGGCTTTTGTCCTTCAATTGTCCTTCAGCTCCCCCTTCCTCCTCGTTTGGGAGCCTCTGCGCCGGATTTCAGAAACTCTAGCAACATCCCCTGCAGTAGTCAGCACTTTTCCCTAAAAACCCCTTTGTTCTCTTATCACCTAGACCCGGGCCTCGATGGTAACCCTTCAAATCCCTTAGTGACACGAATTGCTGGACCATTCCTTACAAAAGGAAGGATAAAATATGTAGAGGAGCAATGGCACCCGCGAAAGCCCGGCGCCGCGGGCAGAGGCAGCGAAGGTTGACGGTAGAACAGTGCTCGGTTTGAACACGGAGAGGGAAAGCGAGGGGAAGGTGGCCGAAGCCGGCCGCAGTCTCTGAGCTCTCCTCCTCCTGATTGTTTTCTCTCAAAGCCATTTCTGTCTGTGTGCGGGCACCCGGAGCCGGCAGAAGTCCCCGTGAAGTCCTTCGGCAGGACGGAGGGCTGCGTGGGCTCCAGTGAGAGAGGGAGTTAGGAGAATCTTATCAAGTAGAGATAGAGCGCTGACAGCGTTAAACTAGGATGCTACTTAGTGTCTTTGCTAACTATGGTGCATTGTGCCAATTAACTAAAGCAAGAAGCCTTGGGCCCCTTACCAAGGTCAGTCTCCTAATAAGAGAGTGAGCCTGTCTTAAGAAACTGGGAGAAACTGGTCCTGCAGATGGACAAGAGCCAAGGAGCAACTGAGTCTGTGCAAAGACAAGAGGTCAACTAGCGGTGACGAGGAAGAGTCATCAATCTTCATGCCCACGACCTCCCGTGCTGCCCAGCGCTGAATAAACATACCTGCTTTACAATCTCACTGATTGTGGAGTCCCTTTTCCGCAAGTCACTAGCAGCGGTTTCTTCCGCAGAGGTTTTCCCAGAGCCGCTTCAAAGCTTCCCTCGCGGAGCTGGGGCGTCGCAGGGGGTCGTCAAAGCACGCACACACACACACACACACACACACACACACACAGGCGTTGTTGTCCAAACAGAAAGTATTTACAACAAATTCGATAAGCGGTTTTCCTCTGCCAGCAGCAAATGCCTGAGGGCCCCTACAGCTTCACAAATCATAGCACAAAGAGCCTAAAGTTCCTCTAAAATTTAGGGAAATGATTCAAAATAGATCTGCTAGGGGAAAACGATCACTGGCGGCAGGGTACACAATACACGCGAGTCTCAGCTCTCCTCCGCAGGGTCAGTGCCCACGCCCAAGTGCGACGCTGACGGCACCCGAACATTTGCTGTAGCAGGCAGCAGAGCCAGCAGCTCAGGGGAGCAATTTTAAAAACCAGGAGGCACTTAAACCAACCCTTAATTGACCCAGTTACTGCAGGAGAGTCCCGACTACTCGCCCTGGAGTCCTACTGTCACCAGCAAAAAGCACCAACCAAAGCTTGGGGGAACTTTGGTACAGCACAAGAGAAGGGAGTGGGGGTAGCGTAGCCGTATCGCAGAGCTGCTGCTTTTCACACCATTTTATCATCCCTGATAATTGAAAGTAAGGCCGGGTGGGCTGACCCCACCACCACCACTCCTGGCAGCATGTTTGGTCCACAACGCTAGAATAATTATTTTGCTCCCTCCCGCCCCTACAGCTTCATCATCTGAAAAGATTACAGTCAAAACAATGGCATACACAAATAAAAGTCAAGAGTTGACATAGTAACTCCGGGATTTGGGTATCAACTGTCCGAGAAATCAGAACACCCAGGCTTCACAATGTGCCCAACATCGAGCTGTGCCAAGGGGGGCGGAAGGAAGAAGCTTTCCGTTTAAGCCTTCAGAGCATCGCTCCATCACTACGTCAATTCACAGCCACCACAGCGTGCCGATGGACATCTTTCTGTGCCAAAAGAAACAAGTGCTTTGTCCTCTTGATATCAAAGGTAGCCACCTATACTTACGGAACTATGCACAAGACCTTAACTCTGACCAGCAGGAAAACTTAGGACAACTGAGTGCAGATCCTGCCAATTTCTACCAGTTCCAACTGTGCTTTAAGTCTCATTGCAAAGCCTCAGTTAGAAAAAGGATCACCTCAGGGTATCCAACAAGAAGAAGAGTTGTTTTCTTTTTTTTCTTTTTTTTTTTTTTTTTTTTAATATACCATAGGACTATGCAGTTCAATCATCAATCATCTTGGAAAGCTCAAGGAGGAGGTCATCCTCATCCTTCCCTGGGTCCAAGTCGAGCTCGGCTTCCAGTATGCCGTCTGAGAGTTCCCAAAGTAGCATCTCTAAATCCTCGTCTACAGATACGGGCGCGTTGCCTGTGGAACTCAGCCGGCGTGTCCTTGCTTCTTCTAGCTGGGAAGAAGCTGAAGTCGAGCTTGAGAACTCCATTGGCTCCACGGATTCTGCCTGGCTTCCAAGATGTGCTTCAGGTCTTGGCAGAGCAAGGAAGAGAACAATCAGTATATGCCATTTCTTAACGGGAAATCCCTTTTCTGCAAACCGGCTCTTAAAACCGTAGCCAACCCCTCCTGCACTTCAATCTTACCCAGGGATTGTTATTCAATTAACCCAGGGCTACATTTAGAGCCCAATATATTAGCAGGTACATTTTTCAGTTTGGGGGTTTCTCTGTGAAGCCAGAGCACCCGGAGTCTAGCAAAGATGGGAAACCAACATGGCCTCCCGGAAGCCCAGTGTCCGAGAACTACATCTCCCGGCATGCTCTGGGAAAACAATATGGACTCCCGGAAACCCGGTGGCCAAGAACTACATTTCCCAGCACTCCCCAGAAAATTGAGCCTCGCACCTTGCCGTAGGACGCCATTTTTTGCTCTGTTACATTACCGGTTTCGTGTTTATGGAGGGTTTTCCCGCCGTTTTGGGGGGTTTCCCCTCAATTTCGGGTTTTCAGCTCTCCATTTCAGAGTTCTTCCCCGCAATTTTGGGGTTCCTTCCCCTAATTTGGTGCTTCGCCCCCCCCCCCCACTTTTGGGGTTCCCCCTCCATTTTGGGGATTCCCCCCAATTCCAAGCCCCCCACAATTTTGGAGGCCCCCACCATCCTTTCTTGGCCTGCCACCCTAATATTAAGGTTCTTTCCCCCAATGTTGGGGTTCTCACCACATGTTTGAGGTTCCTTCCCTTAATTTGGGGCTTAGCTCCCCGGGATCTGGGGCTTTAACCCCAATTTTGGGGGTCCCCCCCAAGTTTGGGGATTCCTCCCCAGGTCTGGGGGGGGTCCACATTCAATTCTGGAATTTCACACTTCCATTTAAGTCTTCTTCCCCCCAATTTGGGGGTTCACCCACCCAATTTTGGGGGTTCCTCCCCTAATTTGGGGGGACCCGACCAATTTTGGGGGTCCCCCCCAATTGTAGAGTCCCCCACCCTCCTTTTTTGGGTTCCCCCCTAATATTAAAGAGTTCTTCCGCCCAATTTTGGGGGACCCCACAATTTGGCCGTTCCTTCCCCTAACTTTGGGCTTCAACCCTTCGATTTTGGGGGGGGCTCCCCCCCTCTTATTTTGGCCTTCCGCCCTAATATTAGGCCTAACCCCTAAGAACCTTGACCCCTAAGCCTATGGCAACCACGGATCTAACCCTAACCCCTACCCCAACAAACCCTAGAAACCCTAACCCTAAAAACCCTTGCAGCCCTAACCCGATAAAATTTACCACACTAAACCCCTGAAGACTGTTCTGGGGGGTCCACATTCAATTCTGGAATTTCACACTTCCATTTAAGTGTTCTGCCCCCCCAATATGGGGGTTCGCCCACCCAATTTTGGGGGTTCCTCCCCTAATTGGGGGGGACACAACCAATTTTGGGGGGGACACAACCAATTTTGGGGGGGACACAACCAATTTTAGAGTCCCCCACCCTCCTTTTTTGGGTTTCCCCCAATATTAAGAGCTCTTCCGCTCAATTTTGGGGGACCCCACAATTTTGACGTTCCTTCCCCTAACTTTGGGCTTCAACCCTTCAATTTTGGGTGGGCTCCTCCCCTCTTATTTTGGCCTTCCGCCCTAATATTAGGCCTAACCCCTAAGAACCTTGACCCCTAAGCCTATGGCAACCACGGATCTAACCCTAACCCCTACCCCAACAAACCCTAGAAACCCTAACCCTAAAAACCCTTACAGCCCTAACCCGATAAAATTTACCACACTAAACCCCTGAAGACTGTTCTGGGGGGTCCACATCCAAGTCTGGAATTTCACACTTCCATTTAAGTCTTCTTCCCCCCAATTTGGGGGTTCGCCCACCCAATTTTGGGGGTTCCTCCCCTAATTTGGGGGGGACACAACCGATTTTAGAGTCCCCCACCCTCCTTTTTTGGGTTCCCCCCTAATATTAAAAGTTCTTCCGCCCAATTTTGGGGGACCCCACAATTTTGACGTTCCTTCCCCTAACTTGGGGCTTCAACCCTTCAATTTTGGGGGGGGCTCCCACCCTCTTATTTTGGCCTTCCGCCCTAATATTAGGCCTAACCCCTAAGAACCTTGACCCCTAACGCTATGGCAACCACAGATCTAACCCTAACCCCTACCCCAACAAACCCTAGAAACCCTAACCCTAAAAACCCTTACAGCCCTAACCCGATAAAATTTACCACACTAAACCCCTGAAGACTGTTCTGGGGGGTCCACATTCAATTCTGGAATTTCACACTTCCATTTAAGTGTTCTGCCCCCCCAATATGGGGGTTCGCCCACCCAATTTTGGGGGTTCCTCCCCTAATTGGGGGGGACACAACCAATTTGGGGGGGGACACGACCAATTTGGGGGGGTCCCCCCAATTTTAGAGTCCCCCAACCTCCTTTTTTGGGTTTCCCCCAATATTAAGAGCTCTTCCGCCCAATTTTGGGGGACCCCACAATTTTGACGTTTCTTCCCCTAAATTGGGGCTTCGACCCTTCAATTTTGGGGGGGGCTCCCCCCTTAGTTTGGCCTTCCACCCTAATATTGGGCCTTACCCCTAGGAACCCTGACCCCTAACACTACGGCTCCCACGGATCTAACCCTAACCCCTACCCCAAAAAACCCTAGAAACCCTAACCCTAAAAACCCTTATAGTCCTAACCCGATAAAATTTACCACACTAGACCTACGCCTAAAAGCCCTAACCCTAAAAATTAAGACCCTCTAAACCCTAACCCAAAACGTAAAGATTCTCAAAGCCCTAACGCTGGAGACCCTAACCTTAAAAAAAAAAAAATAAGACCTTAAAACCCTAACCCTAAATACCTGACCATAACTAAAACCCTAAGACCCTAACCCTAAAAACCCTATCAACACTAAAACCACAAAATACTTTAAAACCTTAACACACTAACCCCCAAACCCTAACCCTTATAACTCCAACCCTAACAACCTTAAAATCCTAACCCTAAACCCTGGAAACCCTAACCCTGAAACCCAACCCTAGTGCCTTAGCCCTGAAAACTTAAAACCCTAACACCTTATTAGAAACACTCTGTAACCAATACCATAGGCTCAGGCAAGTATCTCAGTGAGGTAGCATTTTTATTCACGATTGCAATGGCAGGCGTCCCACAAGCCACCTACTAGTTCCATAACACAGTTTATATAATTTTTTTTTTCCTCTCGGTGACCAGGACCCTCCCCAGTTTCCCCATTGACTGAGTAATCCATGTTCACGATCTATCCAGTGCTTCACAGAAAATACACAGCTGCTGGCCTGTTACTAGTCAATTTTATTTTTTTCTTGACTGTTTTCCTCTTTGAGGTGGTAATGTTTCTTACACCGTGATTTCCACCCAATTGCTCTAAGGATTCTGGTTGTCTGCATTTTACAAGGTTGTCTGTTAAGCTTTCTTATCACTGCAAGCATATATCAATACCACCCTCCTTCCCTCTAAACGATGTAACTCTGTGCAAAAACATTTTTATTCCCACAACCTTGATCCCCTTACCCTAAAATCCTTATTCTCTTTAACCCTAACAACTCTAACCACAACCCTAACCCTTCATATCAACCCCCCGACGCTAATGACACTGACTAATGATCCAAACCCCAAACCCCAGGCAACCAACAAAGAAACAGACACAAAGCTGAAAACTACAAAAAAGGCAAAACCCTGGATACAGACCCCAAATCACAAACACGCTACCAAAATGCTACAGAAAAGCCCCAGACGCAGGCCCCAAGCACTACAGCTAGGCCCCAGAAGCTCTAGACACATCCCAAAGCCAAAATGCAATCCCCAAACACTACAGAAAAGCCCCCAAACACCAGACACAGGCTGCAGAAGTCTACAAGCAGGCCCCAGCCACACCCGGATGCAGACCCCAACTGTCCACAAGTAGCTCCCAACCCACCCCCCCCCATGAACTGGACCCCCCACCACCACCACCCAGATGCATGCCCCAGGCCCCAGGCCTCAGCCCCAGCCCCCACACCCCAGACTCAGGCCCCAAAGGTGTACAACCAGCTCCCAACTGCCCCCCTCAAAGGGAGGCCCCAAAGCCTGCCAGAGGACCCTAGAGCGTACAAGCAGCTCCCAACCCCCCCGGCACAGGCCCCAACCCCCCCCCAGACACAGGCCCCAAAGGTGTACAAGCAACTCCCCATCCTCCCCAGAGGCACGCCCCAAAGGTGTACAAACAGCCCCAACCCCCCAAGACCCAGACCCCTACAGCGTAGAAGCAGCTCCCAACCCCATGCCCCCAAGGCACATGCCCCAACCCCTCCCCCAAGGCAGGCCCTAACAGTGTACAAGCAGCTCCCACCCCCCCCCAGACGCAGGCCCCAAAGGTGTACAAGCAGGCCCTCAAATCCCTTAGGTGTACAAGCAGGCCCTTCAAATCCCTTAGCCCCTGCGCCAGCTTTATTGGCGAGCAGCGAGGCTGGGGGGGGAGGGGGGCAAGACAGCCTTAAATAAAATACAAATATAAAAAGTGTTATAAATGGCTGTTATAAATCCAAATAGGATTACAATCAAAGTTTACAATTTATTAAACGAATAGAGGCAAGCAAGCAGCGCTGGGTGCGCCGGGAGTCTCTGCTCCCCCAGGACGCACGCCTGTTACGTAAGGCGGCTGGTTTTGATGCTCCCAGGCTAATACATATTCATTACTACTTCGAGAAGAGGCAGGGTTATTAGAATTGGTTTCCGGAATCCGAAACCCCTCCCAGGGGCGCCTGCGTACCAGTCTCTGGTGGTCTCTCGGGGCTTGCTCGGGCTGAATGCTGGTTGTCTTCCTCTCAGGCTTTTGTCCTTCAATTGTCCTTCAGCTCCCCCTTCCTCCTCGTTTGGGAGCCTCTGCGCCGGATTTCAGAAACTCTAGCAACATCCCCTGCAGTAGTCAGCACTTTTCCCTAAAAACCCCTTTGTTCTCTTATCACCTAGACCCGGGCCTCGATGGTAACCCTTCAAATCCCTTAGTGACACGAATTGCTGGACCATTCCTTACAAAAGGAAGGATAAAATATGTAGAGGAGCAATGGCACCCGCGAAAGCCCGGCGCCGCGGGCAGAGGCAGCGAAGGTTGACGGTAGAACAGTGCTCGGTTTGAACACGGAGAGGGAAAGCGAGGGGAAGGTGGCCGAAGCCGGCCGCAGTCTCTGAGCTCTCCTCCTCCTGATTGTTTTCTCTCAAAGCCATTTCTGTCTGTGTGCGGGCACCCGGAGCCGGCAGAAGTCCCCGTGAAGTCCTTCGGCAGGACGGAGGGCTGCGTGGGCTCCAGTGAGAGAGGGAGTTAGGAGAATCTTATCAAGTAGAGATAGAGCGCTGACAGCGTTAAACTAGGATGCTACTTAGTGTCTTTGCTAACTATGGTGCATTGTGCCAATTAACTAAAGCAAGAAGCCTTGGGCCCCTTACCAAGGTCAGTCTCCTAATAAGAGAGTGAGCCTGTCTTAAGAAACTGGGAGAAACTGGTCCTGCAGGTGGACAAGAGCCAAGGAGCAACTGAGTCTGTGCAAAGACAAGAGGTCAACTAGCGGTGACGAGGAAGAGTCATCAATCTTCATGCCCACGACCTCCCGTGCTGCCCAGCGCTGAATAAACATACCTACTTTACAATCTCACTGATTGTGGAGTCCCTTTTCCGCAAGTCACTAGCAGCGGTTTCTTCCGCAGAGGTTTTCCCAGAGCCGCTTCAAAGCTTCCCTCGCGGAGCTGGGGCGTCGCAGGGGGTCGTCAAAGCACGCACACACACACACACACACACACACACACACACACACACACACAGGCGTTGTTGTCCAAACAGAAAGTATTTACAACAAATTCGACAAGCGGTTTTCCTCTGCCAGCAGCAAATGCCTGAGGGCCCCTACAGCTTCACAAATCATAGCACAAAGAGCCTAAAGTTCCTCTAAAATTTAGGGAAATGATTCAAAATAGATCTGCTAGGGGAAAACGATCACTGGCGGCAGGGTACACAATACACGCGAGTCTCAGCTCTCCTCCGCAGGGTCAGTGCCCACGCCCAAGTGCGACGCTGATGGCACCCGAACATTTGCTGTAGCAGGCAGCAGAGCCAGCAGCTCAGGGGAGCAATTTTAAAAACCAGGAGGCACTTAAACCAACCCTTAATTGACCCAGTTACTGCAGGAGAGTCCCGACTACTCGCCCTGGAGTCCTACTGTCACCAACAAAAAGCACCAACCAAAGCTTGGGGGAACTTTGGTACAGCACAAGAGAAGGGAGTGGGGGTAGCGTAGCCGTATCGCAGAGCTGCTGCTTTTCACACCATTTTATCATCCCTGATAATTGAAAGTAAGGCCGGGTGGGCTGACCCCACCACCACCACTCCTGGCAGCATGTTTGGTCCACAACGCTAGAATAATTATTTTGCTCCCTCCCGCCCCTACAGCTTCATCATCTGAAAAGATTACAGTCAAAACAATGGCATACACAAATAAAAGTCAAGAGTTGACATAGTAACTCCGGGATTTGGGTATCAACTGTCCGAGAAATCAGAACACCCAGGCTTCACAATGTGCCCAACATCGAGCTGTGCCAAGGGGGGCGGAAGGAAGAAGCTTTCCGTTTAAGCCTTCAGAGCATCGCTCCATCACTATGTCAATTCACAGCCACCACAGCGTGCCGATGGACATCTTTCTGTGCCAAAAGAAACAAGTGCTTTGTCCTCTTGATATCAAAGGTAGCCACCTATACTTACGGAACTATGCACAAGACCTTAACTCTGACCAGCAGGAAAACTTAGGACAACTGAGTGCAGATCCTGCCAATTTCTACCAGTTCCAACTGTGCTTTAAGTCTCATTGCAAAGCCTCAGTTAGAAAAAGGATCACCTCAGGGTATCCAACAAGAAGAAGAGTTGTTTTCTTTTTTTTCTTTTTTTTTTTTTTTTTTAATATACCATAGGACTATGCAGTTCAATCATCAATCATCTTGGAAAGCTCAAGGAGGAGGTCATCCTCATCCTTCCCTGGGTCCAAGTCGAGCTCGGCTTCCAGTATGCCGTCTGAGAGTTCCCAAAGTAGCATCTCTAAATCCTTGTCTACAGATACGGGCGCGTTGCCTGTGGAACTCAGCCGGCGTGTCCTTGCTTCTTCTAGCTGGGAAGAAGCTGAAGTCGAGCTTGAGAACTCCATTGGCTCCACGGATTCTGCCTGGCTTCCAAGATGTGCTTGAGGTCTTGGCAGAGCAAGGAAGAGAACAATCAGTATATGCCATTTCTTAACGGGAAATCCCTTTTCTGCAAACCGGCTCTTAAAACCGTAGCCAACCCCTCCTGCACTTCAATCTTACCCAGGGATTGTTATTCAATTAACCCAGGGCTACATTTAGAGCCCAATATATTAGCAGGTACATTTTTCAGTTTGGGGGTTTCTCTGTGAAGCCAGAGCACCCGGAGTCTAGCAAAGATGGGAAACCAACATGGCCTCCCGGAAGCCCAGTGTCCGAGAACTACATCTCCCGGCATGCTCTGGGAAAACAATATGGACTCCCGGAAACCCGGTGGCCAAGAACTACATTTCCCAGCACTCCCCAGAAAATTGAGCCTCGCACCTTGCCGTAGGACGCCATTTTTTGCTCTGTTACATTACCGGTTTCGTGTTTATGGAGGGTTTTCCCGCCGTTTTGGGGGGTTTCCCCTCAATTTCGGGTTTTCAGCTCTCCATTTCAGAGTTCTTCCCCGCAATTTTGGGGTTCCTTCCCCTAATTTGGTGCTTCCCCTCCCCCCCCACTTTTGGGGTTCCCCCTCCATTTTGGGGATTCCCCCCAATTCCAAGCCCCCCACAATTTTGGAGGCCCCCACCATCCTTTCTTGGCCTGCCACCCTAATATTAAGGTTCTTTCCCCCAATGTTGGGGTTCTCACCACATGTTTGAGGTTCCTTCCCTTAATTTGGGGCTTAGCTCCCCGGGATCTGGGGCTTTAACCCCAATTTTGGGGGTCCCCCCCAAGTTTGGGGATTCCTCCCCAGGTCTGGGGGGGGTCCACATTCAATTCTGGAATTTCACACTTCCATTTAAGTCTTCTTCCCCCCAATTTGGGGGTTCACCCACCCAATTTTGGGGGTTCCTCCCCTAATTTGGGGGGACCCGACCAATTTTGGGGGTCCCCCCCAATTGTAGAGTCCCCCACCCTCCTTTTTTGGGTTCCCCCCTAATATTAAAGAGTTCTTCCGCCCAATTTTGGGGGACCCCACAATTTGGCCGTTCCTTCCCCTAACTTTGGGCTTCAACCCTTCGATTTTGGGGGGGGCTCCCCCCCTCTTATTTTGGCCTTCCGCCCTAATATTAGGCCTAACCCCTAAGAACCTTGACCCCTAAGCCTATGGCAACCACGTATCTAACCCTAACCCCTACCCCAACAAACCCTAGAAACCCTAACCCTAAAAACACTTGCAGCCCTAACCCGATAAAATTTACCACACTAAACCCCTGAAGACTGTTCTGGGGGGTCCACATTCAATTCTGGAATTTCACACTTCCATTTAAGTGTTCTTCCCCCCCAATATGGGGGTTCGCCCACCCAATTTTGGGGGTTCCTCCCCTAATTGGGGGGGACACAACCAATTTTGGGGGGGACACAACCAATTTTGGGGGGGACACAACCAATTTTAGAGTCCCCCACCCTCCTTTTTTGGGTTTCCCCCAATATTAAGAGCTCTTCCGCTCAATTTTGGGGGACCCCACAATTTTGACGTTCCTTCCCCTAACTTTGGGCTTCAACCCTTCAATTTTGGGTGGGCTCCTCCCCTCTTATTTTGGCCTTCCGCCCTAATATTAGGCCTAACCCCTAAGAACCTTGACCCCTAACCCTATGGCAACCACGGATCTAACCCTAACCCCTACCCCAACAAACCCTAGAAACCCTAACCCTAAAAACCCTTACAGCCCTAACCCGATAAAATTTACCACACTAAACCCCTGAAGACTGTTCTGGGGGGTCCACATCCAAGTCTGGAATTTCACACTTCCATTTAAGTCTTCTTCCCCCCAATTTGGGGGTTCGCCCACCCAATTTTGGGGGTTCCTCCCCTAATTTGGGGGGGACACAACCGATTTTAGAGTCCCCCACCCTCCTTTTTTGGGTTCCCCCCTAATATTAAAAGTTCTTCCGCCCAATTTTGGGGGACCCCACAATTTTGACGTTCCTTCCCCTAACTTGGGGCTTCAACCCTTCAATTTTGGGGGGGGCTCCCACCCTCTTATTTTGGCCTTCCGCCCTAATATTAGGCCTAACCCCTAAGAACCTTGACCCCTAACGCTATGGCAACCACAGATCTAACCCTAACCCCTACCCCAACAAACCCTAGAAACCCTAACCCTAAAAACCCTTACAGCCCTAACCCGATAAAATTTACCACACTAAACCCCTGAAGACTGTTCTGGGGGGTCCACATTCAATTCTGGAATTTCACACTTCCATTTAAGTGTTCTGCCGCCCCAATATGGGGGTTCGCCCACCCAATTTTGGGGGTTCCTCCCCTAATTGGGGGGGACACAACCAATTTTGGGGGGGACACAACCAATTTGGGGGGGTCCCCCCAATTTTAGAGTCCCCCACCCTCCTTTTTTGGGTTTCCCCCAATATTAAGAGCTCTTCCGCCCAATTTTGGGGGACCCCACAATTTTGACGTTTCTTCCCCTAAATTGGGGCTTCGACCCTTCAATTTTGGGGGGGGCTCCCCCCTTAGTTTGGCCTTCCACCCTAATATTGGGCCTTACCCCTAAGAACCCTGACCCCTAACACTACGGCTCCCACGGATCTAACCCTAACCCCTACCCACAAAAACCCTAGAAACCCTAACCCTAAAAACCCTTACAGTCCTAACCCGATAAAATTTACCACACTAGACCTACGCCTAAAAGCCCTAACCCTAAAAATTAAGACCCTCTAAACCCTAACCCAAAACGTAAAGATTCTCAAAGCCCTAACGCTGGAGACCCTAACCTTAAAAAAAAAAAAAAAAAAGACCTTAAAACCCTAACCCTAAATACCTGACCATAACTAAAACCCTAAGACCCTAACCCTAAAAACCCTATCAACACTAAAACCACAAAATACTTTAAAACCTTAACACACTAACCCCCAAACCCTAACCCTTATAACTCCAACCCTAACAACCTTAAAATCCTAACCCTAAACCCTGGAAACCCTAACCCTGAAACCCAACCCTAGTGCCTTAGCCCTGAAACCTTAAAACCCTAACACCTTATTAGAAACACTCTGTAACCAATACCATAGGCTCAGGCAAGTATCTCAGTGAGGTAGCATTTTTATTCACGATTGCAATGGCAGGCGTCCCACAAGCCACCTACTAGTTCCATAACACAGTTTATATAATTTTTTTTTTCCTCTCGGTGACCAGGACCCTCCCCAGTTTCCCCATTGACTGAGTAATCCATGTTCACGATCTATCCAGTGCTTCACAGAAAATACACAGCTGCTGGCCTGTTACTAGTCAATTTTATTTTTTTCTTGACTGTTTTCCTCTTTGAGGTGGTAATGTTTCTTACACCGTGATTTCCACCCAATTGCTCTAAGGATTCTGGTTGTCTGCATTTTACAAGGTTGTCTGTTAAGCTTTCTTATCACTGCAAGCATATATCAATACCACCCTCCTTCCCTCTAAACGATGTAACTCTGTGCAAAAACATTTTTATTCCCACAACCTTGATCCCCTTACCCTAAAATCCTTATTCTCTTTAACCCTAACAACTCTAACCACAACCCTAACCCTTCATATCAACCCCCCGACGCTAATGACACTGACTAATGATCCAAACCCCAAACCCCAGGCAACCAACAAAGAAACAGACACAAAGCTGAAAACTACAAAAAAGGCAAAACCCTGGATACAGACCCCAAATCACAAACACGCTACCAAAATGCTACAGAAAAGCCCCAGACGCAGGCCCCAAGCACTACAGCTAGGCCCCAGAAGCTCTAGACACATCCCAAAGCCAAAATGCAATCCCCAAACACTACAGAAAAGCCCCCAAACACCAGACACAGGCTGCAGAAGTCTACAAGCAGGCCCCAGCCACACCCGGATGCAGACCCCAACTGTCCACAAGCAGCTCCCAACCCACCCCCCCCCATGAACTGGACCCCCCACCACCACCACCCAGATGCATGCCCCAGGCCCCAGGCCTCAGCCCCAGCCCCCACACCCCAGACTCAGGCCCCAAAGGTGTACAACCAGCTCCCAACTGCCCCCCTCAAAGGGAGGCCCCAAAGCCTGCCAGAGGACCCTAGAGCGTACAAGCAGCTCCCAACCCCCCCGGCACAGGCCCCAACCCCCCCCCCAGACACAGGCCCCAAAGGTGTACAAGCAACTCCCCATCCTCCCCAGAGGCACGCCCCAAAGGTGTACAAACAGCCCCAACCCCCCAAGACCCAGACCCCTACAGCGTAGAAGCAGCTCCCAACCCCATGCCCCCAAGGCACATGCCCCAACCCCTCCCCCAAGGCAGGCCCTAACAGTGTACAAGCAGCTCCCACCCCCCCCCAGACGCAGGCCCCAAAGGTGTACAAGCAGGCCCCTACAGTATACAAGCAGCTCACAACCACCCCCCCAAAGGCAGGCCCCAAGCCCCTCCAGATGCAAGCCCGAAAGGTTAAAACCAGCTCCAACCCCCTAACCCCCCCCGCCCCGCGCAGACGCAGGCCCCAAAGGTGTACAAGCAGTTCCCAACCCCTCCAAGGCAGGCCCCAAAAGTGTACAGGCAGGCCCCTACAGTGTAGAAACGCTCCAACCCCCCCCGCTTCCACCTCGAGGGAGGCCCTCCCCCCCCAGTATACACGAAGCTCCCAACCCCCTCTCAGAGGAATGCCTAAAAAAGTATACAAGCAGCTCCTAACACCCCCCCCCTCCCCCCCCAAAAGAGGCAGTCCCCAAAGGTGTACAAGCAGGCCCTCAAATCCCTTAGGTGTACAAGCAGGCCCTTCAAATCCCTTAGCCCCTGCGCCAGCTTTATTGGCGAGCAGCGAGGCTGGGGGGGGAGGGGGGCAAGACAGCCTTAAATAAAATACAAATATAAAAAGTGTTATAAATGGCTGTTATAAATCCAAATAGGATTACAATCAAAGTTTACAATTTATTAAACGAATAGAGGCAAGCAAGCAGCGCTGGGTGCGCCGGGAGTCTCTGCTCCCCCAGGACGCACGCCTGTTACGTAAGGCGGCTGGTTTTGATGCTCCCAGGCTAATACATATTCATTACTACTTCGAGAAGAGGCAGGGTTATTAGAATTGGTTTCCGGAATCCGAAACCCCTCCCAGGGGCGCCTGCGTACCAGTCTCTGGTGGTCTCTCGGGGCTTGCTCGGGCTGAATGCTGGTTGTCTTCCTCTCAGGCTTTTGTCCTTCAATTGTCCTTCAGCTCCCCCTTCCTCCTCGTTTGGGAGCCTCTGCGCCGGATTTCAGAAACTCTAGCAACATCCCCTGCAGTAGTCAGCACTTTTCCCTAAAAACCCCTTTGTTCTCTTATCACCTAGACCCGGGCCTCGATGGTAACCCTTCAAATCCCTTAGTGACACGAATTGCTGGACCATTCCTTACAAAAGGAAGGATAAAATATGTAGAGGAGCAATGGCACCCGCGAAAGCCCGGCGCCGCGGGCAGAGGCAGCGAAGGTTGACGGCAGAACAGTGCTCGGTTTGAACACGGAGAGGGAAAGCGAGGGGAAGGTGGCCGAAGCCGGCCACAGTCTCTGAGCTCTCCTCCTCCTGATTGTTTTCTCTCAAAGCCATTTCTGTCTGTGTGCGGGCACCCGGAGCCGGCAGAAGTCCCCGTGAAGTCCTTCGGCAGGACGGAGGGCTGCGTGGGCTCCAGTGAGAGAGGGAGTTAGGAGAATCTTATCAAGTAGAGATAGAGCGCTGACAGCGTTAAACTAGGATGCTACTTAGTGTCTTTGCTAACTATGGTGCATTGTGCCAATTAACTAAAGCAAGAAGCCTTGGGCCCCTTACCAAGGTCAGTCTCCTAATAAGAGAGTGAGCCTGTCTTAAGAAACTGGGAGAAACTGGTCCTGCAGGTGGACAAGAGCCAAGGAGCAACTGAGTCTGTGCAAAGACAAGAGGTCAACTAGCGGTGACGAGGAAGAGTCATCAATCTTCATGCCCACGACCTCCCGTGCTGCCCAGCGCTGAATAAACATACCTACTTTACAATCTCACTGATTGTGGAGTCCCTTTTCCGCAAGTCACTAGCAGCGGTTTCTTCCGCAGAGGTTTTCCCAGAGCCGCTTCAAAGCTTCCCTCGCGGAGCTGGGGCGTCGCAGGGGGTCGTCAAAGCACGCACACACACACACACACACACACACACACACACACACAGGCGTTGTTGTCCAAACAGAAAGTATTTACAACAAATTCGACAAGCGGTTTTCCTCTGCCAGCAGCAAATGCCTGAGGGCCCCTACAGCTTCACAAATCATAGCACAAAGAGCCTAAAGTTCCTCTAAAATTTAGGGAAATGATTCAAAATAGATCTGCTAGGGGAAAACGATCACTGGCGGCAGGGTACACAATACACGCGAGTCTCAGCTCTCCTCCGCAGGGTCAGTGCCCACGCCCAAGTGCGACGCTGATGGCACCCGAACATTTGCTGTAGCAGGCAGCAGAGCCAGCAGCTCAGGGGAGCAATTTTAAAAACCAGGAGGCACTTAAACCAACCCTTAATTGACCCAGTTACTGCAGGAGAGTCCCGACTACTCGCCCTGGAGTCCTACTGTCACCAACAAAAAGCACCAACCAAAGCTTGGGGGAACTTTGGTACAGCACAAGAGAAGGGAGTGGGGGTAGCGTAGCCGTATCGCAGAGCTGCTGCTTTTCACACCATTTTATCATCCCTGATAATTGAAAGTAAGGCCGGGTGGGCTGACCCCACCACCACCACTCCTGGCAGCATGTTTGGTCCACAACGCTAGAATAATTATTTTGCTCCCTCCCGCCCTTACAGCTTCATCATCTGAAAAGATTACAGTCAAAACAATGGCATACACAAATAAAAGTCAAGAGTTGACATAGTAACTCCAGGATTTGGGTATCAACTGTCCGAGAAATCAGAACACCCAGGCTTCACAATGTGCCCAACATCGAGCTGTGCCAAGGGGGGGCGGAAGGAAGAAGCTTTCCGTTTAAGCCTTCAGAGCATCGCTCCATCACTACGTCAATTCACAGCCACCACAGCGTGCCGATGGACATCTTTCTGTGCCAAAAGAAACAAGTGTTTTGTCCTCTTGATATCAAAGGTAGCCACCTATACTTACGGAACTATGCACAAGACCTTAACTCTGACCAGCAGGAAAACTTAGGACAACTGAGTGCAGATCCTGCCAATTTCTACCAGTTCCAACTGTGCTTTAAGTCTCATTGCAAAGCCTCAGTTAGAAAAAGGATCACCTCGGGGTATCCAACAAGAAGAAGAGTTGTTTTCTTTTTTTTTTTTTTTTTTTAATATACCATAGGACTATGCAGTTCAATCATCAATCATCTTGGAAAGCTCAAGGAGGAGGTCATCCTCATCCTTCCCTGGGTCCAAGTCGAGCTCGGCTTCCAGTATGCCGTCTGAGAGTTCCCAAAGTAGCATCTCTAAATCCTCGTCTACAGATACGGGCGCGTTGCCTGTGGAACTCAGCCGGCGTGTCCTTGCTTCTTCTAGCTGGGAAGAAGCTGAAGTCGAGCTTGAGAACTCCATTGGCTCCACGGATTCTGCCTGGCTTCCAAGATGTGCTTCAGGTCTTGGCAGAGCAAGGAAGAGAACAATCAGTATATGCCATTTCTTAACGGGAAATCCCTTTTCTGCAAACCGGCTCTTAAAACCGTAGCCAACCCCTCCTGCACTTCAATCTTACCCAGGGATTGTTATTCAATTAACCCAGGGCTACATTTAGAGCCCAATATATTAGCAGGTACATTTTTCAGTTTGGGGGTTTCTCTGTGAAGCCAGAGCACCCGGAGTCTAGCAAAGATGGGAAACCAACATGGCCTCCCGGAAGCCCAGTGTCCGAGAACTACATCTCCCGGCATGCTCTGGGAAAACAATATGGACTCCCGGAAACCCGGTGGCCAAGAACTACATTTCCCAGCACTCCCCAGAAAATTGAGCCTCGCACCTTGCCGTAGGACGCCATTTTTTGCTCTGTTACATTACCGGTTTCGTGTTTATGGAGGGTTTTCCCGCCGTTTTGGGGGGTTTCCCCTCAATTTCGGGTTTTCAGCTCTCCATTTCAGAGTTCTTCCCCGCAATTTTGGGGTTCCTTCCCCTAATTTGGTGCTTCGCCCCCCCCCCACTTTTGGGGTTCCCCCTCCATTTTGGGGATTCCCCCCAATTCCAAGCCCCCCACAATTTTGGAGGCCCCCACCATCCTTTCTTGGCCTGCCACCCTAATATTAAGGTTCTTTCCCCCAGTGTTGGGGTTCTCACCACATGTTTGAGGTTCCTTCCCTTAATTTGGGGCTTAGCTCCCCGGGATCTGGGGCTTTAACCCCAATTTTGGGGGTCCCCCCCAAGTTTGGGGATTCCTCCCCAGGTCTGGGGGGGGTCCACATTCAATTCTGGAATTTCACACTTCCATTTAAGTCTTCTTCCCCCCAATTTGGGGGTTCACCCACCCAATTTTGGGGGTTCCTCCCCTAATTTGGGGGGACCCGACCAATTTTGGGGGTCCCCCCCAATTGTAGAGTCCCCCACCCTCCTTTTTTGGGTTCCCCCCTAATATTAAAGAGTTCTTCCGCCCAATTTTGGGGGACCCCACAATTTGGCCGTTCCTTCCCCTAACTTTGGGCTTCAACCCTTCGATTTTGGGGGGGGCTCCCCCCCTCTTATTTTGGCCTTCCGCCCTAATATTAGGCCTAACCCCTAAGAACCTTGACCCCTAAGCCTATGGCAACCACGGATCTAACCCTAACCCCTACCCCAACAAACCCTAGAAACCCTAACCCTAAAAACCCTTGCAGCCCTAACCCGATAAAATTTACCACACTAAACCCCTGAAGACTGTTCTGGGGGGTCCACATTCAATTCTGGAATTTCACACTTCCATTTAAGTGTTCTTCCCCCCCAATATGGGGGTTCGCCCACCCAATTTTGGGGGTTCCTCCCCTAATTGGGGGGGACACAACCAATTTTGGGGGGGACACAACCAATTTTGGGGGGGACACAACCAATTTTAGAGTCCCCCACCCTCCTTTTTTGGGTTTCCCCCAATATTAAGAGCTCTTCCGCTCAATTTTGGGGGACCCCACAATTTTGACGTTCCTTCCCCTAACTTTGGGCTTCAACCCTTCAATTTTGGGTGGGCTCCTCCCCTCTTATTTTGGCCTTCCGCCCTAATATTAGGCCTAACCCCTAAGAACCTTGACCCCTAACCCTATGGCAACCACGGATCTAACCCTAACCCCTACCCCAACAAACCCTAGAAACCCTAACCCTAAAAACCCTTACAGCCCTAACCCGATAAAATTTACCACACTAAACCCCTGAAGACTGTTCTGGGGGGTCCACATCCAATTCTGGAATTTCACACTTCCATTTAAGTCTTCTTCCCCCCAATTTGGGGGTTCGCCCACCCAATTTTGGGGGTTCCTCCCCTAATTTGGGGGGGACACAACCGATTTTAGAGTCCCCCACCCTCCTTTTTTGGGTTCCCCCCTAATATTAAAAGTTCTTCCGCCCAATTTTGGGGGACCCCACAATTTTGACGTTCCTTCCCCTAACTTGGGGCTTCAACCCTTCAATTTTGGGGGGGGCTCCCACCCTCTTATTTTGGCCTTCCGCCCTAATATTAGGCCTAACCCCTAAGAACCTTGACCCCTAACGCTATGGCAACCACGGATCTAACCCTAACCCCTACCCCAACAAACCCTAGAAACCCTAACCCTAAAAACCCTTACAGCCCTAACCCGATAAAATTTACCACACTAAACCCCTGAAGACTGTTCTGGGGGGTCCACATTCAATTCTGGAATTTCACACTTCCATTTAAGTGTTCTGCCCCCCCAATATGGGGGTTCACCCACCCAATTTTGGGGGTTCCTCCCCTAATTGGGGGGGACACAACCAATTTTGGGGGGGACACAACCAATTTGGGGGGGGACACAACCAATTTGGGGGGGTCCCCCCAATTTTAGAGTCCCCCACCCTCCTTTTTTGGGTTTCCCCCAATATTAAGAGCTCTTCCGCCCTATTTTGGGGGACCCCACAATTTTGACGTTTCTTCCCCTAAATTGGGGCTTCGAGCCTTCAATTTTGGGGGGGGCTCCCCCCTTAGTTTGGCCTTCCACCCTAATATTGGGCCTTACCCCTAAGAACCCTGACCCCTAACACTACGGCTCCCACGGATCTAACCCTAACCCCTACCCACAAAAACCCTAGAAACCCTAACCCTAAAAACCCTTACAGTCCTAACCCGATAAAATTTACCACACTAGACCTACGCCTAAAAGCCCTAACCCTAAAAATTAAGACCCTCTAAACCCTAACCCAAAACGTAAAGATTCTCAAAGCCCTAACGCTGGAGACCCTAACCTTAAAAAAAAAAAAAAAAAGACCTTAAAACCCTAACCCTAAATACCTGACCATAACTAAAACCCTAAGACCCTAACCCTAAAAACCCTATCAACACTAAAACCACAAAATACTTTAAAACCTTAACACACTAACCCCCAAACCCTAACCCTTATAACTCCAACCCTAACAACCTTAAAATCCTAACCCTAAACCCTGGAAACCCTAACCCTGAAACCCAACCCTAGTGCCTTAGCCCTGAAACCTTAAAACCCTAACACCTTATTAGAAACACTCTGTAACCAATACCATAGGCTCAGGCAAGTATCTCAGTGAGGTAGCATTTTTATTCACGATTGCAATGGCAGGCGTCCCACAAGCCACCTACTAGTTCCATAACACAGTTTATATAATTTTTTTTTTCCTCTCGGTGACCAGGACCCTCCCCAGTTTCCCCATTGACTGAGTAATCCATGTTCACGATCTATCCAGTGCTTCACAGAAAATACACAGCTGCTGGCCTGTTACTAGTCAATTTTATTTTTTTCTTGACTGTTTTCCTCTTTGAGGTGGTAATGTTTCTTACACCGTGATTTCCACCCAATTGCTCTAAGGATTCTGGTTGTCTGCATTTTACAAGGTTGTCTGTTAAGCTTTCTTATCACTGCAAGCATATATCAATACCACCCTCCTTCCCTCTAAACGATGTAACTCTGTGCAAAAACATTTTTATTCCCACAACCTTGATCCCCTTACCCTAAAATCCTTATTCTCTTTAACCCTAACAACTCTAACCACAACCCTAACCCTTCATATCAACCCCCCGACGCTAATGACACTGACTAATGATCCAAACCCCAAACCCCAGGCAACCAACAAAGAAACAGACACAAAGCTGAAAACTACAAAAAAGGCAAAACCCTGGATACAGACCCCAAATCACAAACACGCTACCAAAATGCTACAGAAAAGCCCCAGACGCAGGCCCCAAGCACTACAGCTAGGCCCCAGAAGCTCTAGACACATCCCAAAGCCAAAATGCAATCCCCAAACACTACAGAAAAGCCCCCAAACACCAGACACAGGCTGCAGAAGTCTACAAGCAGGCCCCAGCCACACCCGGATGCAGACCCCAACTGTCCACAAGTAGCTCCCAACCCACCCCCCCCCATGAACTGGACCCCCCACCACCACCACCCAGATGCATGCCCCAGGCCCCAGGCCTCAGCCCCAGCCCCCACACCCCAGACTCAGGCCCCAAAGGTGTACAACCAGCTCCCAACTGCCCCCCTCAAAGGGAGGCCCCAAAGCCTGCCAGAGGACCCTAGAGCGTACAAGCAGCTCCCAACCCCCCCGGCACAGGCCCCAACCCCCCCCCAGACACAGGCCCCAAAGGTGTACAAGCAACTCCCCATCCTCCCCAGAGGCACGCCCCAAAGGTGTACAAACAGCCCCAACCCCCCAAGACCCAGACCCCTACAGCGTAGAAGCAGCTCCCAACCCCATGCCCCCAAGGCACATGCCCCAACCCCTCCCCCAAGGCAGGCCCTAACAGTGTACAAGCAGCTCCCACCCCCCCCCAGACGCAGGCCCCAAAGGTGTACAAGCAGGCCCCTACAGTATACAAGCAGCTCACAACCACCCCCCCAAAGGCAGGCCCCAAGCCCCTCCAGATGCAAGCCCGAAAGGTTAAAACCAGCTCCAACCTCCTAACCCCCCCCGCCCCGCGCAGACGCAGGCCCCAAAGGTGTACAAGCAGTTCCCAACCCCTCCAAGGCAGGCCCCAAAAGTGTACAGGCAGGCCCCTACAGTGTAGAAACGCTCCAACCCCCCCCCTTCCACCTCGAGGGAGGCCCTCCCCCCCCAGTATACACGAAGCTCCCAACCCCCTCTCAGAGGAATGCCTAAAAAAGTATACAAGCAGCTCCTAACACCCCCCCCCCCCCCCCCCAAAAGAGGCAGTCCCCAAAGGTGTACAAGCAGGCCCTCAAATCCCTTAGGTGTACAAGCAGGCCCTTCAAATCCCTTAGCCCCTGCGCCAGCTTTATTGGCGAGCAGCGAGGCTGGGGGGGGAGGGGGGCAAGACAGCCTTAAATAAAATACAAATATAAAAAGTGTTATAAATGGCTGTTATAAATCCAAATAGGATTACAATCAAAGTTTACAATTTATTAAACGAATAGAGGCAAGCAAGCAGCGCTGGGTGCGCCGGGAGTCTCTGCTCCCCCAGGACACACGCCTGTTACGTAAGGCGGCTGGTTTTGATGCTCCCAGGCTAATACATATTCATTACTACTTCGAGAAGAGGCAGGGTTATTAGAATTGGTTTCCGGAATCCGAAACCCCTCCCAGGGGCGCCTGCGTACCAGTCTCTGGTGGTCTCTCGGGGCTTGCTCGGGCTGAATGCTGGTTGTCTTCCTCTCAGGCTTTTGTCCTTCAATTGTCCTTCAGCTCCCCCTTCCTCCTCGTTTGGGAGCCTCTGCGCCGGATTTCAGAAACTCTAGCAACATCCCCTGCAGTAGTCAGCACTTTTCCCTAAAAACCCCTTTGTTCTCTTATCACCTAGACCCGGGCCTCGATGGTAACCCTTCAAATCCCTTAGTGACACGAATTGCTGGACCATTCCTTACAAAAGGAAGGATAAAATATGTAGAGGAGCAATGGCACACGCGAAAGCCCAGCGCCGCGGGCAGAGGCAGCGAAGGTTGACAGCAGAACAGTGCTCGGTTTGAACACGGAGAGGGAAAGCGAGGGGAAGGTGGCCGAAGCCGGCCGCAGTCTCTGAGCTCTCCTCCTCCTGATTGTTTTCTCTCAAAGCCATTTCTGTCTGTGTGCGGGCACCCGGAGCCGGCAGAAGTCCCCGTGAAGTCCTTCGGCAGGACGGAGGGCTGCGTGGGCTCCAGTGAGAGAGGGAGTTAGGAGAATCTTATCAAGTAGAGATAGAGCGCTGACAGCGTTAAACTAGGATGCTACTTAGTGTCTTTGCTAACTATGGTGCATTGTGCCAATTAACTAAAGCAAGAAGCCTTGGGCCCCTTACCAAGGTCAGTCTCCTAATAAGAGAGTGAGCCTGTCTTAAGAAACTGGGAGAAACTGGTCCTGCAGGTGGACAAGAGCCAAGGAGCAACTGAGTCTGTGCAAAGACAAGAGGTCAACTAGCGGTGACGAGGAAGAGTCATCAATCTTCATGCCCACGACCTCCCGTGCTGCCCAGCGCTGAATAAACATACCTACTTTACAATCTCACTGATTGTGGAGTCCCTTTTCCGCAAGTCACTAGCAGCGGTTTCTTCCGCAGAGGTTTTCCCAGAGCCGCTTCAAAGCTTCCCTCGCGGAGCTGGGGCGTCGCAGGGGGTCGTCAAAGCACGCACACACACACACACACACACACACACACACACACACACACACACACACACACAGGCGTTGTTGTCCAAACAGAAAGTATTTACAACAAATTCGACAAGCGGTTTTCCTCTGCCAGCAGCAAATGCCTGAGGGCCCCTACAGCTTCACAAATCATAGCACAAAGAGCCTAAAGTTCCTCTAAAATTTAGGGAAATGATTCAAAATAGATCTGCTAGGGGAAAACGATCACTGGCGGCAGGGTACACAATACACGCGAGTCTCAGCTCTCCTCCGCAGGGTCAGTGCCCACGCCCAAGTGCGACGCTGATGGCACCTGAACATTTGCTGTAGCAGGCAGCAGAGCCAGCAGCTCAGGGGAGCAATTTTAAAAACCAGGAGGCACTTAAACCAACCCTTAATTGACCCAGTTACTGCAGGAGAGTCTCGACTACTCGCCCTGGAGTCCTACTGTCACCAACAAAAAGCACCAACCAAAGCTTGGGGGAACTTTGGTACAGCACAAGAGAAGGGAGTGGGGGTAGCGTAGCCGTATTGCAGAGCTGCTGCTTTTCACACCATTTTATCATCCCTGATAATTGAAAGTAAGGCCGGGTGGGCTGACCCCACCACCACCACTCCTGGCAGCATGTTTGGTCCACAACGCTAGAATAATTATTTTGCTCCCTCCCGCCCTTACAGCTTCATCATCTGAAAAGATTACAGTCAAAACAATGGCATACACAAATAAAAGTCAAGAGTTGACATAGTAACTCCGGGATTTGGGTATCAACTGTCCGAGAAATCAGAACACCCAGGCTTCACAATGTGCCCAACATCGAGCTGTGCCAAGGGGGGGCGGAAGGAAGAAGCTTTCCGTTTAAGCCTTCAGAGCATCGCTCCATCACGTCAATTCACAGCCACCACAGCGTGCCGATGGACATCTTTCTGTGCCAAAAGAAACAAGTGTTTTGTCCTCTTGATATCAAAGGTAGCCACCTATACTTACGGAACTATGCACAAGACCTTAACTCTGACCAGCAGGAAAACTTAGGACAACTGAGTGCAGATCCTGCCAATTTCTACCAGTTCCAACTGTGCTTTAAGTCTCATTGCAAAGCCTCAGTTAGAAAAAGGATCACCTCAGGGTATCCAACAAGAAGAAGAGTTGTTTTCTTTTTTTTTTTTTTTTTTAATATACCATAGGACTATGCAGTTCAATCATCAATCATCTTGGAAAGCTCAAGGAGGAGGTCATCCTCATCCTTCCCTGGGTCCAAGTCGAGCTCGGCTTCCAGTATGCCGTCTGAGAGTTCCCAAAGTAGCATCTCTAAATCCTCGTCTACAGATACGGGCGCGTTGCCTGTGGAACTCAGCCGGCGTGTCCTTGCTTCTTCTAGCTGGGAAGAAGCTGAAGTCGAGCTTGAGAACTCCATTGGCTCCACGGATTCTGCCTGGCTTCCAAGATGTGCTTGAGGTCTTGGCAGAGCAAGGAAGAGAACAATCAGTATATGCCATTTCTTAACGGGAAATCCCTTTTCTGCAAACCGGCTCTTAAAACCGTAGCCAACCCCTCCTGCACTTCAATCTTACCCAGGGATTGTTATTCAATTAACCCAGGGCTACATTTAGAGCCCAATATATTAGCAGGTACATTTTTCAGTTTGGGGGTTTCTCTGTGAAGCCAGAGCACCCGGAGTCTAGCAAAGATGGGAAACCAACATGGCCTCCCGGAAGCCCAGTGTCCGAGAACTACATCTCCCGGCATGCTCTGGGAAAACAATATGGACTCCCGGAAACCCGGTGGCCAAGAACTACATTTCCCAGCACTCCCCAGAAAATTGAGCCTCGCACCTTGCCGTAGGACGCCATTTTTTGCTCTGTTACATTACCGGTTTCGTGTTTATGGAGGGTTTTCCCGCCGTTTTGGGGGGTTTCCCCTCAATTTCGGGTTTTCAGCTCTCCATTTCAGAGTTCTTCCCCGCAATTTTGGGGTTCCTTCCCCTAATTTGGTGCTTCGCCCCCCCCCCCCACTTTTGGGGTTCCCCCTCCATTTTGGGGATTCCCCCCAATTCCAAGCCCCCCACAATTTTGGAGGCCCCCACCATCCTTTCTTGGCCTGCCACCCTAATATTAAGGTTCTTTCCCCCAATGTTGGGGTTCTCACCACATGTTTGAGGTTCCTTCCCTTAATTTGGGGCTTAGCTCCCCGGGATCTGGGGCTTTAACCCCAATTTTGGGGGTCCCCCCCAAGTTTGGGGATTCCTCCCCAGGTCTGGGGGGGGTCCACATTCAATTCTGGAATTTCACACTTCCATTTAAGTCTTCTTCCCCCCAATTTGGGGGTTCACCCACCCAATTTTGGGGGTTCCTCCCCTAATTTGGGGGGACCCGACCAATTTTGGGGGTCCCCCCCAATTGTAGAGTCCCCCACCCTCCTTTTTTGGGTTCCCCCCTAATATTAAAGAGTTCTTCCGCCCAATTTTGGGGGACCCCACAATTTGGCCGTTCCTTCCCCTAACTTTGGGCTTCAACCCTTCGATTTTGGGGGGGGCTCCCCCCCTCTTATTTTGGCCTTCCGCCCTAATATTAGGCCTAACCCCTAAGAACCTTGACCCCTAAGCCTATGGCAACCACGTATCTAACCCTAACCCCTACCCCAACAAACCCTAGAAACCCTAACCCTAAAAACACTTGCAGCCCTAACCCGATAAAATTTACCACACTAAACCCCTGAAGACTGTTCTGGGGGGTCCACATTCAATTCTGGAATTTCACACTTCCATTTAAGTGTTCTTCCCCCCCAATATGGGGGTTCGCCCACCCAATTTTGGGGGTTCCTCCCCTAATTGGGGGGGACACAACCAATTTTGGGGGGGACACAACCAATTTTGGGGGGGACACAACCAATTTTAGAGTCCCCCACCCTCCTTTTTTGGGTTTCCCCCAATATTAAGAGCTCTTCCGCTCAATTTTGGGGGACCCCACAATTTTGACGTTCCTTCCCCTAACTTTGGGCTTCAACCCTTCAATTTTGGGTGGGCTCCTCCCCTCTTATTTTGGCCTTCCGCCCTAATATTAGGCCTAACCCCTAAGAACCTTGACCCCTAACCCTATGGCAACCACGGATCTAACCCTAACCCCTACCCCAACAAACCCTAGAAACCCTAACCCTAAAAACCCTTACAGCCCTAACCCGATAAAATTTACCACACTAAACCCCTGAAGACTGTTCTGGGGGGTCCACATCCAATTCTGGAATTTCACACTTCCATTTAAGTCTTCTTCCCCCCAATTTGGGGGTTCGCCCACCCAATTTTGGGGGTTCCTCCCCTAATTTGGGGGGGACACAACCGATTTTAGAGTCCCCCACCCTCCTTTTTTGGGTTCCCCCCTAATATTAAAAGTTCTTCCGCCCAATTTTGGGGGACCCCACAATTTTGACGTTCCTTCCCCTAACTTGGGGCTTCAACCCTTCAATTTTGGGGGGGGCTCCCACCCTCTTATTTTGGCCTTCCGCCCTAATATTAGGCCTAACCCCTAAGAACCTTGACCCCTAACGCTATGGCAACCACGGATCTAACCCTAACCCCTACCCCAACAAACCCTAGAAACCCTAACCCTAAAAACCCTTACAGCCCTAACCCGATAAAATTTACCACACTAAACCCCTGAAGACTGTTCTGGGGGGTCCACATTCAATTCTGGAATTTCACACTTCCATTTAAGTGTTCTGCCCCCCCAATATGGGGGTTCACCCACCCAATTTTGGGGGTTCCTCCCCTAATTGGGGGGGACACAACCAATTTTGGGGGGGACACAACCAATTTGGGGGGGGACACAACCAATTTGGGGGGGTCCCCCCAATTTTAGAGTCCCCCACCCTCCTTTTTTGGGTTTCCCCCAATATTAAGAGCTCTTCCGCCCAATTTTGGGGGACCCCACAATTTTGACGTTTCTTCCCCTAAATTGGGGCTTCGACCCTTCAATTTTGGGGGGGGCTCCCCCCTTAGTTTGGCCTTCCACCCTAATATTGGGCCTTACCCCTAAGAACCCTGACCCCTAACACTACGGCTCCCACGGATCTAACCCTAACCCCTACCCACAAAAACCCTAGAAACCCTAACCCTAAAAACCCTTACAGTCCTAACCCGATAAAATTTACCACACTAGACCTACGCCTAAAAGCCCTAACCCTAAAAATTAAGACCCTCTAAACCCTAACCCAAAACGTAAAGATTCTCAAAGCCCTAACGCTGGAGACCCTAACCTTAAAAAAAAAAAAAAAAAGACCTTAAAACCCTAACCCTAAATACCTGACCATAACTAAAACCCTAAGACCCTAACCCTAAAAACCCTATCAACACTAAAACCACAAAATACTTTAAAACCTTAACACACTAACCCCCAAACCCTAACCCTTATAACTCCAACCCTAACAACCTTAAAATCCTAACCCTAAACCCTGGAAACCCTAACCCTGAAACCCAACCCTAGTGCCTTAGCCCTGAAACCTTAAAACCCTAACACCTTATTAGAAACACTCTGTAACCAATACCATAGGCTCAGGCAAGTATCTCAGTGAGGTAGCATTTTTATTCACGATTGCAATGGCAGGCGTCCCACAAGCCACCTACTAGTTCCATAACACAGTTTATATAATTTTTTTTTTCCTCTCGGTGACCAGGACCCTCCCCAGTTTCCCCATTGACTGAGTAATCCATGTTCACGATCTATCCAGTGCTTCACAGAAAATACACAGCTGCTGGCCTGTTACTAGTCAATTTTATTTTTTTCTTGACTGTTTTCCTCTTTGAGGTGGTAATGTTTCTTACACCGTGATTTCCACCCAATTGCTCTAAGGATTCTGGTTGTCTGCATTTTACAAGGTTGTCTGTTAAGCTTTCTTATCACTGCAAGCATATATCAATACCACCCTCCTTCCCTCTAAACGATGTAACTCTGTGCAAAAACATTTTTATTCCCACAACCTTGATCCCCTTACCCTAAAATCCTTATTCTCTTTAACCCTAACAACTCTAACCACAACCCTAACCCTTCATATCAACCCCCCGACGCTAATGACACTGACTAATGATCCAAACCCCAAACCCCAGGCAACCAACAAAGAAACAGACACAAAGCTGAAAACTACAAAAAAGGCAAAACCCTGGATACAGACCCCAAATCACAAACACGCTACCAAAATGCTACAGAAAAGCCCCAGACGCAGGCCCCAAGCACTACAGCTAGGCCCCAGAAGCTCTAGACACATCCCAAAGCCAAAATGCAATCCCCAAACACTACAGAAAAGCCCCCAAACACCAGACACAGGCTGCAGAAGTCTACAAGCAGGCCCCAGCCACACCCGGATGCAGACCCCAACTGTCCACAAGCAGCTCCCAACCCACCCCCCCCCATGAACTGGACCCCCCACCACCACCACCCAGATGCATGCCCCAGGCCCCAGGCCTCAGCCCCAGCCCCCACACCCCAGACTCAGGCCCCAAAGGTGTACAACCAGCTCCCAACTGCCCCCCTCAAAGGGAGGCCCCAAAGCCTGCCAGAGGACCCTAGAGCGTACAAGCAGCTCCCAACCCCCCCGGCACAGGCCCCAACCCCCCCCCCAGACACAGGCCCCAAAGGTGTACAAGCAACTCCCCATCCTCCCCAGAGGCACGCCCCAAAGGTGTACAAACAGCCCCAACCCCCCAAGACCCAGACCCCTACAGCGTAGAAGCAGCTCCCAACCCCATGCCCCCAAGGCACATGCCCCAACCCCTCCCCCAAGGCAGGCCCTAACAGTGTACAAGCAGCTCCCACCCCCCCCCAGACGCAGGCCCCAAAGGTGTACAAGCAGGCCCCTACAGTATACAAGCAGCTCACAACCACCCCCCCAAAGGCAGGCCCCAAGCCCCTCCAGATGCAAGCCCGAAAGGTTAAAACCAGCTCCAACCCCCTAACCCCCCCCGCCCCGCGCAGACGCAGGCCCCAAAGGTGTACAAGCAGTTCCCAACCCCTCCAAGGCAGGCCCCAAAAGTGTACAGGCAGGCCCCTACAGTGTAGAAACGCTCCAACCCCCCCCGCTTCCACCTCGAGGGAGGCCCTCCCCCCCCAGTATACACGAAGCTCCCAACCCCCTCTCAGAGGAATGCCTAAAAAAGTATACAAGCAGCTCCTAACACCCCCCCCCTCCCCCCCCAAAAGAGGCAGTCCCCAAAGGTGTACAAGCAGGCCCTCAAATCCCTTAGGTGTACAAGCAGGCCCTTCAAATCCCTTAGCCCCTGCGCCAGCTTTATTGGCGAGCAGCGAGGCTGGGGGGGGAGGGGGGCAAGACAGCCTTAAATAAAATACAAATATAAAAAGTGTTATAAATGGCTGTTATAAATCCAAATAGGATTACAATCAAAGTTTACAATTTATTAAACGAATAGAGGCAAGCAAGCAGCGCTGGGTGCGCCGGGAGTCTCTGCTCCCCCAGGACGCACGCCTGTTACGTAAGGCGGCTGGTTTTGATGCTCCCAGGCTAATACATATTCATTACTACTTCGAGAAGAGGCAGGGTTATTAGAATTGGTTTCCGGAATCCGAAACCCCTCCCAGGGGCGCCTGCGTACCAGTCTCTGGTGGTCTCTCGGGGCTTGCTCGGGCTGAATGCTGGTTGTCTTCCTCTCAGGCTTTTGTCCTTCAATTGTCCTTCAGCTCCCCCTTCCTCCTCGTTTGGGAGCCTCTGCGCCGGATTTCAGAAACTCTAGCAACATCCCCTGCAGTAGTCAGCACTTTTCCCTAAAAACCCCTTTGTTCTCTTATCACCTAGACCCGGGCCTCGATGGTAACCCTTCAAATCCCTTAGTGACACGAATTGCTGGACCATTCCTTACAAAAGGAAGGATAAAATATGTAGAGGAGCAATGGCACCCGCGAAAGCCCGGCGCCGCGGGCAGAGGCAGCGAAGGTTGACGGCAGAACAGTGCTCGGTTTGAACACGGAGAGGGAAAGCGAGGGGAAGGTGGCCGAAGCCGGCCACAGTCTCTGAGCTCTCCTCCTCCTGATTGTTTTCTCTCAAAGCCATTTCTGTCTGTGTGCGGGCACCCGGAGCCGGCAGAAGTCCCCGTGAAGTCCTTCGGCAGGACGGAGGGCTGCGTGGGCTCCAGTGAGAGAGGGAGTTAGGAGAATCTTATCAAGTAGAGATAGAGCGCTGACAGCGTTAAACTAGGATGCTACTTAGTGTCTTTGCTAACTATGGTGCATTGTGCCAATTAACTAAAGCAAGAAGCCTTGGGCCCCTTACCAAGGTCAGTCTCCTAATAAGAGAGTGAGCCTGTCTTAAGAAACTGGGAGAAACTGGTCCTGCAGGTGGACAAGAGCCAAGGAGCAACTGAGTCTGTGCAAAGACAAGAGGTCAACTAGCGGTGACGAGGAAGAGTCATCAATCTTCATGCCCACGACCTCCCGTGCTGCCCAGCGCTGAATAAACATACCTACTTTACAATCTCACTGATTGTGGAGTCCCTTTTCCGCAAGTCACTAGCAGCGGTTTCTTCCGCAGAGGTTTTCCCAGAGCCGCTTCAAAGCTTCCCTCGCGGAGCTGGGGCGTCGCAGGGGGTCGTCAAAGCACGCACACACACACACACACACACACACACACACACACACAGGCGTTGTTGTCCAAACAGAAAGTATTTACAACAAATTCGACAAGCGGTTTTCCTCTGCCAGCAGCAAATGCCTGAGGGCCCCTACAGCTTCACAAATCATAGCACAAAGAGCCTAAAGTTCCTCTAAAATTTAGGGAAATGATTCAAAATAGATCTGCTAGGGGAAAACGATCACTGGCGGCAGGGTACACAATACACGCGAGTCTCAGCTCTCCTCCGCAGGGTCAGTGCCCACGCCCAAGTGCGACGCTGATGGCACCCGAACATTTGCTGTAGCAGGCAGCAGAGCCAGCAGCTCAGGGGAGCAATTTTAAAAACCAGGAGGCACTTAAACCAACCCTTAATTGACCCAGTTACTGCAGGAGAGTCCCGACTACTCGCCCTGGAGTCCTACTGTCACCAACAAAAAGCACCAACCAAAGCTTGGGGGAACTTTGGTACAGCACAAGAGAAGGGAGTGGGGGTAGCGTAGCCGTATCGCAGAGCTGCTGCTTTTCACACCATTTTATCATCCCTGATAATTGAAAGTAAGGCCGGGTGGGCTGACCCCACCACCACCACTCCTGGCAGCATGTTTGGTCCACAACGCTAGAATAATTATTTTGCTCCCTCCCGCCCTTACAGCTTCATCATCTGAAAAGATTACAGTCAAAACAATGGCATACACAAATAAAAGTCAAGAGTTGACATAGTAACTCCAGGATTTGGGTATCAACTGTCCGAGAAATCAGAACACCCAGGCTTCACAATGTGCCCAACATCGAGCTGTGCCAAGGGGGGGCGGAAGGAAGAAGCTTTCCGTTTAAGCCTTCAGAGCATCGCTCCATCACTACGTCAATTCACAGCCACCACAGCGTGCCGATGGACATCTTTCTGTGCCAAAAGAAACAAGTGTTTTGTCCTCTTGATATCAAAGGTAGCCACCTATACTTACGGAACTATGCACAAGACCTTAACTCTGACCAGCAGGAAAACTTAGGACAACTGAGTGCAGATCCTGCCAATTTCTACCAGTTCCAACTGTGCTTTAAGTCTCATTGCAAAGCCTCAGTTAGAAAAAGGATCACCTCGGGGTATCCAACAAGAAGAAGAGTTGTTTTCTTTTTTTTTTTTTTTTTTTAATATACCATAGGACTATGCAGTTCAATCATCAATCATCTTGGAAAGCTCAAGGAGGAGGTCATCCTCATCCTTCCCTGGGTCCAAGTCGAGCTCGGCTTCCAGTATGCCGTCTGAGAGTTCCCAAAGTAGCATCTCTAAATCCTCGTCTACAGATACGGGCGCGTTGCCTGTGGAACTCAGCCGGCGTGTCCTTGCTTCTTCTAGCTGGGAAGAAGCTGAAGTCGAGCTTGAGAACTCCATTGGCTCCACGGATTCTGCCTGGCTTCCAAGATGTGCTTCAGGTCTTGGCAGAGCAAGGAAGAGAACAATCAGTATATGCCATTTCTTAACGGGAAATCCCTTTTCTGCAAACCGGCTCTTAAAACCGTAGCCAACCCCTCCTGCACTTCAATCTTACCCAGGGATTGTTATTCAATTAACCCAGGGCTACATTTAGAGCCCAATATATTAGCAGGTACATTTTTCAGTTTGGGGGTTTCTCTGTGAAGCCAGAGCACCCGGAGTCTAGCAAAGATGGGAAACCAACATGGCCTCCCGGAAGCCCAGTGTCCGAGAACTACATCTCCCGGCATGCTCTGGGAAAACAATATGGACTCCCGGAAACCCGGTGGCCAAGAACTACATTTCCCAGCACTCCCCAGAAAATTGAGCCTCGCACCTTGCCGTAGGACGCCATTTTTTGCTCTGTTACATTACCGGTTTCGTGTTTATGGAGGGTTTTCCCGCCGTTTTGGGGGGTTTCCCCTCAATTTCGGGTTTTCAGCTCTCCATTTCAGAGTTCTTCCCCGCAATTTTGGGGTTCCTTCCCCTAATTTGGTGCTTCGCCCCCCCCCCACTTTTGGGGTTCCCCCTCCATTTTGGGGATTCCCCCCAATTCCAAGCCCCCCACAATTTTGGAGGCCCCCACCATCCTTTCTTGGCCTGCCACCCTAATATTAAGGTTCTTTCCCCCAGTGTTGGGGTTCTCACCACATGTTTGAGGTTCCTTCCCTTAATTTGGGGCTTAGCTCCCCGGGATCTGGGGCTTTAACCCCAATTTTGGGGGTCCCCCCCAAGTTTGGGGATTCCTCCCCAGGTCTGGGGGGGGTCCACATTCAATTCTGGAATTTCACACTTCCATTTAAGTCTTCTTCCCCCCAATTTGGGGGTTCACCCACCCAATTTTGGGGGTTCCTCCCCTAATTTGGGGGGACCCGACCAATTTTGGGGGTCCCCCCCAATTGTAGAGTCCCCCACCCTCCTTTTTTGGGTTCCCCCCTAATATTAAAGAGTTCTTCCGCCCAATTTTGGGGGACCCCACAATTTGGCCGTTCCTTCCCCTAACTTTGGGCTTCAACCCTTCGATTTTGGGGGGGGCTCCCCCGCTCTTATTTTGGCCTTCCGCCCTAATATTAGGCCTAACCCCTAAGAACCTTGACCCCTAAGCCTATGGCAACCACGGATCTAACCCTAACCCCTACCCCAACAAACCCTAGAAACCCTAACCCTAAAAACCCTTGCAGCCCTAACCCGATAAAATTTACCACACTAAACCCCTGAAGACTGTTCTGGGGGGTCCACATTCAATTCTGGAATTTCACACTTCCATTTAAGTGTTCTTCCCCCCCAATATGGGGGTTCGCCCACCCAATTTTGGGGGTTCCTCCCCTAATTGGGGGGGACACAACCAATTTTGGGGGGGACACAACCAATTTTGGGGGGGACACAACCAATTTTAGAGTCCCCCACCCTCCTTTTTTGGGTTTCCCCCAATATTAAGAGCTCTTCCGCCCAATTTTGGGGGACCCCACAATTTTGACGTTTCTTCCCCTAAATTGGGGCTTCGACCCTTCAATTTTGGGGGGGGCTCCCCCCTTAGTTTGGCCTTCCACCCTAATATTGGGCCTTACCCCTAAGAACCCTGACCCCTAACACTACGGCTCCCACGGATCTAACCCTAACCCCTACCCCAAAAAACCCTAGAAACCCTAACCCTAAAAACCCTTACAGTCCTAACCCGATAAAATTTACCACACTAGACCTACACCTAAAAGCCCTAACCCTAAAAATTAAGACCCTCTAAACCCTAACCCAAAACGTAAAGATTCTCAAAGCCCTAACGCTGGAGACCCTAACCTTAAAAAAAAAAAAAAAAGACCTTAAAACCCTAACCCTAAATACCTGACCATAACTAAAACCCTAAGACCCTAACCCTAAAAACCCTATCAACACTAAAACCACAAAATACTTTAAAACCTTAACACACTAACCCCCAAACCCTAACCCTTATAACTCCAACCCTAACAACCTTAAAATCCTAACCCTAAACCCTGGAAACCCTAACCCTGAAACCCAACCCTAGTGCCTTAGCCCTGAAACCTTAAAACCCTAACACCTTATTAGAAACACTCTGTAACCAATACCATAGGCTCAGGCAAGTATCTCAGTGAGGTAGCATTTTTATTCACGATTGCAATGGCAGGCGTCCCACAAGCCACCTACTAGTTCCATAACACAGTTTATATAATTTTTTTTTTCCTCTCGGTGACCAGGACCCTCCCCAGTTTCCCCATTGACTGAGTAATCCATGTTCACGATCTATCCAGTGCTTCACAGAAAATACACAGCTGCTGGCCTGTTACTAGTCAATTTTATTTTTTTCTTGACTGTTTTCCTCTTTGAGGTGGTAATGTTTCTTACACCGTGATTTCCACCCAATTGCTCTAAGGATTCTGGTTGTCTGCATTTTACAAGGTTGTCTGTTAAGCTTTCTTATCACTGCAAGCATATATCAATACCACCCTCCTTCCCTCTAAACGATGTAACTCTGTGCAAAAACATTTTTATTCCCACAACCTTGATCCCCTTACCCTAAAATCCTTATTCTCTTTAACCGTAACAACTCTAACCACAACCCTAACCCTTCATATCAACCCCCCGACGCTAATGACACTGACTAATGATCCAAACCCCAAACCCCAGGCAACCAACAAAGAAACAGACACAAAGCTGAAAACTACAAAAAAGGCAAAACCCTGGATACAGACCCCAAATCACAAACACGCTACCAAAATGCTACAGAAAAGCCCCAGACGCAGGCCCCAAGCACTACAGCTAGGCCCCAGAAGCTCTAGACACATCCCAAAGCCAAAATGCAATCCCCAAACACTACAGAAAAGCCCCCAAACACCAGACACAGGCTGCAGAAGTCTACAAGCAGGCCCCAGCCACACCCGGATGCAGACCCCAACTGTCCACAAGCAACTCCCAACCCACCCCCCCCCATGAACTGGACCCCCCCCCACCACCACCCAGATGCATGCCCCAGGCCCCAGGCCTCAGCCCCAGCCCCCACACCCCAGACTCAGGCCCCAAAGGTGTACAACCAGCTCCCAACTGCCCCCCTCAAAGGGAGGCCCCAAAGCCTGCCAGAGGACCCTAGAGCGTACAAGCAGCTCCCAACCCCCCCGGCACAGGCCCCAACCCCCCCCCAGACACAGGCCCCAAAGGTGTACAAGCAACTCCCCATCCTCCCCAGAGGCACGCCCCAAAGGTGTACAAACAGCCCCAACCCCCCAAGACCCAGACCCCTACAGCGTAGAAGCAGCTCCCAACCCCATGCCCCCAAGGCACATGCCCCAACCCCTCCCCCAAGGCAGGCCCTAACAGTGTACAAGCAGCTCCCACCCCCCCCCAGACGCAGGCCCCAAAGGTGTACAAGCAGGCCCCTACAGTATACAAGCAGCTCACAACCACCCCCCGAAAGGCAGGCCCCAAGCCCCTCCAGATGCAAGCCCGAAAGGTTAAAACCAGCTCCAACCCCCTAACCCCCCCCGCCCCGCGCAGACGCAGGCCCCAAAGGTGTACAAGCAGTTCCCAACCCCTCCAAGGCAGGCCCCAAAAGTGTACAGGCAGGCCCCTACAGTGTAGAAACGCTCCAACCCCCCCCGCTTCCACCTCGAGGGAGGCCCTCCCCCCCCAGTATACACGAAGCTCCCAACCCCCTCTCAGAGGAATGCCTAAAAAAGTATACAAGCAGCTCCTAACACCCCCCCCCCCCCCCCCCCCAAAAGAGGCAGTCCCCAAAGGTGTACAAGCAGGCCCTCAAATCCCTTAGGTGTACAAGCAGGCCCTTCAAATCCCTTAGCCCCTGCGCCAGCTTTATTGGCGAGCAGCGAGGCTGGGGGGGGAGGGGGGCAAGACAGCCTTAAATAAAATACAAATATAAAAAGTGTTATAAATGGCTGTTATAAATCCAAATAGGATTACAATCAAAGTTTACAATTTATTAAACGAATAGAGGCAAGCAAGCAGCGCTGGGTGCGCCGGGAGTCTCTGCTCCCCCAGGACGCACGCCTGTTACGTAAGGCGGCTGGTTTTGATGCTCCCAGGCTAATACATATTCATTACTACTTCGAGAAGAGGCAGGGTTATTAGAATTGGTTTCCGGAATCCGAAACCCCTCCCAGGGGCGCCTGCGTACCAGTCTCTGGTGGTCTCTCGGGGCTTGCTCGGGCTGAATGCTGGTTGTCTTCCTCTCAGGCTTTTGTCCTTCAATTGTCCTTCAGCTCCCCCTTCCTCCTCGTTTGGGAGCCTCTGCGCCGGATTTCAGAAACTCTAGCAACATCCCCTGCAGTAGTCAGCACTTTTCCCTAAAAACCCCTTTGTTCTCTTATCACCTAGACCCGGGCCTCGATGGTAACCCTTCAAATCCCTTAGTAACACGAATTGCTGGACCATTCCTTACAAAAGGAAGGATAAAATATGTAGAGGAGCAATGGCACCCGCGAAAGCCCGGCGCCGCGGGCAGAGGCAGCGAAGGTTGACGGCAGAACAGTGCTCGGTTTGAACACGGAGAGGGAAAGCGAGGGGAAGGTGGCCGAAGCCGGCCGCAGTCTCTGAGCTCTCCTCCTCCTGATTGTTTTCTCTCAAAGCCATTTCTGTCTGTGTGCGGGCACCCGGAGCCGGCAGAAGTCCCCGTGAAGTCCTTCGGCAGGACGGAGGGCTGCGTGGGCTCCAGTGAGAGAGGGAGTTAGGAGAATCTTATCAAGTAGAGATAGAGCGCTGACAGCGTTAAACTAGGATGCTACTTAGTGTCTTTGCTAACTATGGTGCATTGTGCCAATTAACTAAAGCAAGAAGCCCTGGGCCCCTTACCAAGGTCAGTCTCCTAATAAGAGAGTGAGCCTGTCTTAAGAAACTGGGAGAAACTGGTCCTGCAGATGGACAAGAGCCAAGGAGCAACTGAGTCTGTGCAAAGACAAGAGGTCAACTAGCGGTGACGAGGAAGAGTCATCAATCTTCATGCCCACGACCTCCCGTGCTGCCCAGCGCTGAATAAACATACCTACTTTACAATCTCACTGATTGTGGAGTCCCTTTTCCGCAAGTCACTAGCAGCGGTTTCTTCCGCAGAGGTTTTCCCAGAGCCGCTTCAAAGCTTCCCTCGCGGAGCTGGGGCGTCGCAGGGGGTCGTCAAAGCACGCACACACACACACACACACACACACACACACACACAGGCGTTGTTGTCCAAACAGAAAGTATTTACAACAAATTCGACAAGCGGTTTTCCTCTGCCAGCAGCAAATGCCTGAGGGCCCCTACAGCTTCACAAATCATAGCACAAAGAGCCTAAAGTTCCTCTAAAATTTAGGGAAATGATTCAAAATAGATCTGCTAGGGGAAAACGATCACTGGCGGCAGGGTACACAATACACGCGAGTCTCAGCTCTCCTCCGCAGGGTCAGTGCCCACGCCCAAGTGCGACGCTGATGGCACCCGAACATTTGCTGTAGCAGGCAGCAGAGCCAGCAGCTCAGGGGAGCAATTTTAAAAACCAGGAGGCACTTAAACCAACCCTTAATTGACCCAGTTACTGCAGGAGAGTCCCGACTACTCGCCCTGGAGTCCTACTGTCACCAACAAAAAGCACCAACCAAAGCTTGGGGGAACTTTGGTACAGCACAAGAGAAGGGAGTGGGGGTAGCGTAGCCGTATCGCAGAGCTGCTGCTTTTCACACCATTTTATCATCCCTGATAATTGAAAGTAAGGCCGGGTGGGCTGACCCCACCACCACCACTCCTGGCAGCATGTTTGGTCCACAACGCTAGAATAATTATTTTGCTCCCTCCCGCCCTTACAGCTTCATCATCTGAAAAGATTACAGTCAAAACAATGGCATACACAAATAAAAGTCAAGAGTTGACATAGTAACTCCAGGATTTGGGTATCAACTGTCCGAGAAATCAGAACACCCAGGCTTCACAATGTGCCCAACATCGAGCTGTGCCAAGGGGGGGCGGAAGGAAGAAGCTTTCCGTTTAAGCCTTCAGAGCATCGCTCCATCACTACGTCAATTCACAGCCACCACAGCGTGCCGATGGACATCTTTCTGTGCCAAAAGAAACAAGTGTTTTGTCCTCTTGATATCAAAGGTAGCCACCTATACTTACGGAACTATGCACAAGACCTTAACTCTGACCAGCAGGAAAACTTAGGACAACTGAGTGCAGATCCTGCCAATTTCTACCAGTTCCAACTGTGCTTTAAGTCTCATTGCAAAGCCTCAGTTAGAAAAAGGATCACCTCGGGGTATCCAACAAGAAGAAGAGTTGTTTTCTTTTTTTTTTTTTTTTTTTTTAATATACCATAGGACTATGCAGTTCAATCATCAATCATCTTGGAAAGCTCAAGGAGGAGGTCATCCTCATCCTTCCCTGGGTCCAAGTCGAGCTCGGCTTCCAGTATGCCGTCTGAGAGTTCCCAAAGTAGCATCTCTAAATCCTCGTCTACAGATACGGGCGCGTTGCCTGTGGAACTCAGCCGGCGTGTCCTTGCTTCTTCTAGCTGGGAAGAAGCTGAAGTCGAGCTTGAGAACTCCATTGGCTCCACGGATTCTGCCTGGCTTCCAAGATGTGCTTCAGGTCTTGGCAGAGCAAGGAAGAGAACAATCAGTATATGCCATTTCTTAACGGGAAATCCCTTTTCTGCAAACCGGCTCTTAAAACCGTAGCCAACCCCTCCTGCACTTCAATCTTACCCAGGGATTGTTATTCAATTAACCCAGGGCTACATTTAGAGCCCAATATATTAGCAGGTACATTTTTCAGTTTGGGGGTTTCTCTGTGAAGCCAGAGCACCCGGAGTCTAGCAAAGATGGGAAACCAACATGGCCTCCCGGAAGCCCAGTGTCCGAGAACTACATCTCCCGGCATGCTCTGGGAAAACAATATGGACTCCCGGAAACCCGGTGGCCAAGAACTACATTTCCCAGCACTCCCCAGAAAATTGAGCCTCGCACCTTGCCGTAGGACGCCATTTTTTGCTCTGTTACATTACCGGTTTCGTGTTTATGGAGGGTTTTCCCGCCGTTTTGGGGGGTTTCCCCTCAATTTCGGGTTTTCAGCTCTCCATTTCAGAGTTCTTCCCCGCAATTTTGGGGTTCCTTCCCCTAATTTGGTGCTTCGCCCCCCCCCCGCTTTTGGGGTTCCCCCTCCATTTTGGGGATTCCCCCCAATTCCAAGCCCCCCACAATTTTGGAGGCCCCCACCATCCTTTCTTGGCCTGCCACCCTAATATTAAGGTTCTTTCCCCCAGTGTTGGGGTTCTCACCACATGTTTGAGGTTCCTTCCCTTAATTTGGGGCTTAGCTCCCCGGGATCTGGGGCTTTAACCCCAATTTTGGGGGTCCCCCCCAAGTTTGGGGATTCCTCCCCAGGTCTGGGGGGGGTCCACATTCAATTCTGGAATTTCACACTTCCATTTAAGTCTTCTTCCCCCCAATTTGGGGGTTCACCCACCCAATTTTGGGGGTTCCTCCCCTAATTTGGGGGGGACACAACTGATTTTAGAGTCCCCCACCCTCCTTTTTTGGGTTCCCCCCTTAATATTAAAAGTTCTTCTGCCCAATTTTGGGGGACCCCACAATTTTGACGTTCCTTCCCCTAACTTGGGGCTTCAACCCTTCAATTTTGGGGGGGGCTCCCACCCTCTTATTTTGGCCTTCCGCCCTAATATTAGGCCTAACCCCTAAGAACCTTGACCCCTAACGCTATGGCAACCACAGATCTAACCCTAACCCCTACCCCAACAAACCCTAGAAACCCTAACCCTAAAAACCCTTACAGCCCTAACCCGATAAAATTTACCACACTAAACCCCTGAAGACTGTTCTGGGGGGTCCACATCCAAGTCTGGAATTTCACACTTCCATTTAAGTGTTCTTCCCCCCCAATATGGGGGTTCGCCCACCCAATTTTGGGGGTTCCTCCCCTAATTGGGGGGGACACAACCAATTTTGGGGGGGACACAACCAATTTTGGGGGGGTCCCCCCAATTTTAGAGTCCCCCACCCTCCTTTTTTGGGTTTCCCCCAATATTAAGAGCTCTTCCGCCCAATTTTGGGGGACCCCACAATTTTGACGTTTCTTCCCCTAAATTGGGGCTTCGACCCTTCAATTTTGGGGGGGGCTTCCCCCTTAGTTTGGCCTTCCACCCTAATATTGGGCCTTACCCCTAAGAACCCTGACCCCTAACACTACGGCTCCCACGGATCTAACCCTAACCCCTACCCCAAAAAACCCTAGAAACCCTAACCCTAAAAACCCTTACAGTCCTAACCCGATAAAATTTACCACACTAGACCTACACCTAAAAGCCCTAACCCTAAAAATTAAGACCCTCTAAACCCTAACCCAAAACGTAAAGATTCTCAAAGCCCTAACGCTGGAGACCCTAACCTTAAAAAAAAAAAAAAAAGACCTTAAAACCCTAACCCTAAATACCTGACCATAACTAAAACCCTAAGACCCTAACCCTAAAAACCCTATCACCACTAAAACCACAAAATACTTTAAAACCTTAACACACTAACCCCCAAACCCTAACCCTTATAACTCCAACCCTAACAACCTTAAAATCCTAACCCTAAACCCTGGAAACCCTAACCCTGAAACCCAACCCTAGTGCCTTAGCCCTGAAACCTTAAAACCCTAACACCTTATTAGAAACACTCTGTAACCAATACCATAGGCTCAGGCAAGTATCTCAGTGAGGTAGCATTTTTATTCACGATTGCAATGGCAGGCGTCCCACAAGCCACCTACTAGTTCCATAACACAGTTTATATAATTTTTTTTTTCCTCTCGGTGACCAGGACCCTCCCCAGTTTCCCCATTGACTGAGTAATCCATGTTCACGATCTATCCAGTGCTTCACAGAAAATACACAGCTGCTGGCCTGTTACTAGTCAATTTTATTTTTTTCTTGACTGTTTTCCTCTTTGAGGTGGTAATGTTTCTTACACCGTGATTTCCACCCAATTGCTCTAAGGATTCTGGTTGTCTGCATTTTACAAGGTTGTCTGTTAAGCTTTCTTATCACTGCAAGCATATATCAATACCACCCTCCTTCCCTCTAAACGATGTAACTCTGTGCAAAAACATTTTTATTCCCACAACCTTGATCCCCTTACCCTAAAATCCTTATTCTCTTTAACCGTAACAACTCTAACCACAACCCTAACCCTTCATATCAACCCCCCGACGCTAATGACACTGACTAATGATCCAAACCCCAAACCCCAGGCAACCAACAAAGAAACAGACACAAAGCTGAAAACTACAAAAAAGGCAAAACCCTGGATACAGACCCCAAATCACAAACACGCTACCAAAATGCTACAGAAAAGCCCCAGACGCAGGCCCCAAGCACTACAGCTAGGCCCCAGAAGCTCTAGACACATCCCAAAGCCAAAATGCAATCCCCAAACACTACAGAAAAGCCCCCAAACACCAGACACAGGCTGCAGAAGTCTACAAGCAGGCCCCAGCCACACCCGGATGCAGACCCCAACTGTCCACAAGCAGCTCCCAACCCACCCCCCCCCATGAACTGGACCCCCCCCCACCACCACCCAGATGCATGCCCCAGGCCCCAGGCCTCAGCCCCAGCCCCCACACCCCAGACTCAGGCCCCAAAGGTGTACAACCAGCTCCCAACTGCCCCCCTCAAAGGGAGGCCCCAAAGCCTGCCAGAGGACCCTAGAGCGTACAAGCAGCTCCCAACCCCCCCGGCACAGGCCCCAACCCCCCCCCAGACACAGGCCCCAAAGGTGTACAAGCAACTCCCCATCCTCCCCAGAGGCACGCCCCAAAGGTGTACAAACAGCCCCAACCCCCCAAGACCCAGACCCCTACAGCGTAGAAGCAGCTCCCAACCCCATGCCCCCAAGGCACATGCCCCAACCCCTCCCCCAAGGCAGGCCCTAACAGTGTACAAGCAGCTCCCACCCCCCCCCAGACGCAGGCCCCAAAGGTGTACAAGCAGGCCCCTACAGTATACAAGCAGCTCACAACCACCCCCCCAAAGGCAGGCCCCAAGCCCCTCCAGATGCAAGCCCGAAAGGTTAAAACCAGCTCCAACCCCCTAACCCCCCCCGCCCCGCGCAGACGCAGGCCCCAAAGGTGTACAAGCAGTTCCCAACCCCTCCAAGGCAGGCCCCAAAAGTGTACAGGCAGGCCCCTACAGTGTAGAAACGCTCCAACCCCCCCCGCTTCCACCTCGAGGGAGGCCCTCCCCCCCCAGTATACACGAAGCTCCCAACCCCCTCTCAGAGGAATGCCTAAAAAAGTATACAAGCAGCTCCTAACACCCCCCCCCCCCCCCCAAAAGAGGCAGTCCCCAAAGGTGTACAAGCAGGCCCTCAAATCCCTTAGGTGTACAAGCAGGCCCTTCAGATCCCTTAGCCCCTGCGCCAGCTTTATTGGCGAGCAGCGAGGCTGGGGGAGGAGGGGGGCAAGACAGCCTTAAATAAAATACAAATATAAAAAGTGTTATAAATGGCTGTTATAAATCCAAATAGGATTACAATCAAAGTTTACAATTTATTAAACGAATAGAGGCAAGCAAGCAGCGCTGGGTGCGCCGGGAGTCTCTGCTCCCCCAGGACGCACGCCTGTTACGTAAGGCGGCTGGTTTTGATGCTCCCAGGCTAATACATATTCATTACTACTTCGAGAAGAGGCAGGGTTATTAGAATTGGTTTCCGGAATCCGAAACCCCTCCCAGGGGCGCCTGCGTACCAGTCTCTGGTGGTCTCTCGGGGCTTGCTCGGGCTGAATGCTGGTTGTCTTCCTCTCAGGCTTTTGTCCTTCAATTGTCCTTCAGCTCCCCCTTCCTCCTCGTTTGGGAGCCTCTGCGCCGGATTTCAGAAACTCTAGCAACATCCCCTGCAGTAGTCAGCACTTTTCCCTAAAAACCCCTTTGTTCTCTTATCACCTAGACCCGGGCCTCGATGGTAACCCTTCAAATCCCTTAGTGACACGAATTGCTGGACCATTCCTTACAAAAGGAAGGATAAAATATGTAGAGGAGCAATGGCACCCGCGAAAGCCCAGCGCCGCGGGCAGAGGCAGCGAAGGTTGACGGCAGAACAGTGCTCGGTTTGAACACGGAGAGGGAAAGCGAGGGGAAGGTGGCCGAAGCCGGCCGCAGTCTCTGAGCTCTCCTCCTCCTGATTGTTTTCTCTCAAAGCCATTTCTGTCTGTGTGCGGGCACCCGGAGCCGGCAGAAGTCCCCGTGAAGTCCTTCGGCAGGACGGAGGGCTGCGTGGGCTCCAGTGAGAGAGGGAGTTAGGAGAATCTTATCAAGTAGAGATAGAGCGCTGACAGCGTTAAACTAGGATGCTACTTAGTGTCTTTGCTAACTATGGTGCATTGTGCCAATTAACTAAAGCAAGAAGCCCTGGGCCCCTTACCAAGGTCAGTCTCCTAATAAGAGAGTGAGCCTGTCTTAAGAAACTGGGAGAAACTGGTCCTGCAGATGGACAAGAGCCAAGGAGCAACTGAGTCTGTGCAAAGACAAGAGGTCAACTAGCGGTGACGAAGAAGAGTCATCAATCTTCATGCCCACGACCTCCCGTGCTGCCCAGCGCTGAATAAACATACCTGCTTTACAATCTCACTGATTGTGGAGTCCCTTTTCCGCAAGTCACTAGCAGCGGTTTCTTCCGCAGAGGTTTTCCCAGAGCCGCTTCAAAGCTTCCCTCGCAGAGCTGGGGCGTCGCAGGGGGTCGTCAAAGCACGCGCACACACACACACACACACACACACACACACACAGGCGTTGTTGTCCAAACAGAAAGTATTTACAACAAATTCGACAAGCGGTTTTCCTCTGCCAGCAGCAAATGCCTGAGGGCCCCTACAGCTTCACAAATCATAGCACAAAGAGCCTAAAGTTCCTCTAAAATTTAGGGAAATGATTCAAAATAGATCTGCTAGGGGAAAACGATCACTGGCGGCAGGGTACACAATACACGCGAGTCTCAGCTCTCCTCCGCAGGGTCAGTGCCCACGCCCAAGTGCGACGCTGACGGCACCCGAACATTTGCTGTAGCAGGCAGCAGAGCCAGCAGCTCAGGGGAGCAATTTTAAAAACCAGGAGGCACTTAAACCGACCCTTAATTGACCCAGTTACTGCAGGAGAGTCCCGACTACTCGCCCTGGAGTCCTACTGTCACCAGCAAAAAGCACCAACCAAAGCTTGGGGGAACTTTGGTACAGCACAAGAGAAGGGAGTGGGGGTAGCGTAGCCGTATCGCAGAGCTGCTGCTTTTCACACCATTTTATCATCCCTGATAATTGAAAGTAAGGCCGGGTGGGCTGACCCCACCACCACCACTCCTGGCAGCATGTTTGGTCCACAACGCTAGAATAATTATTTTGCTCCCTCCCGCCCTTACAGCTTCATCATCTGAAAAGATTACAGTCAAAACAATGGCATACACAAATAAAAGTCAAGAGTTGACATAGTAACTCCAGGATTTGGGTATCAACTGTCCGAGAAATCAGAACACCCAGGCTTCACAATGTGCCCAACATCGAGCTGTGCCAAGGGGGGGCGGAAGGAAGAAGCTTTCCGTTTAAGCCTTCAGAGCATCGCTCCATCACTACGTCAATTCACAGCCACCACAGCGTGCCGATGGACATCTTTCTGTGCCAAAAGAAACAAGTGTTTTGTCCTCTTGATATCAAAGGTAGCCACCTATACTTACGGAACTATGCACAAGACCTTAACTCTGACCAGCAGGAAAACTTAGGACAACTGAGTGCAGATCCTGCCAATTTCTACCAGTTCCAACTGTGCTTTAAGTCTCATTGCAAAGCCTCAGTTAGAAAAAGGATCACCTCGGGGTATCCAACAAGAAGAAGAGTTGTTTTCTTTTTTTTTTTTTTTTTTTAATATACCATAGGACTATGCAGTTCAATCATCAATCATCTTGGAAAGCTCAAGGAGGAGGTCATCCTCATCCTTCCCTGGGTCCAAGTCGAGCTCGGCTTCCAGTATGCCGTCTGAGAGTTCCCAAAGTAGCATCTCTAAATCCTCGTCTACAGATACGGGCGCGTTGCCTGTGGAACTCAGCCGGCGTGTCCTTGCTTCTTCTAGCTGGGAAGAAGCTGAAGTCGAGCTTGAGAACTCCATTGGCTCCACGGATTCTGCCTGGCTTCCAAGATGTGCTTGAGGTCTTGGCAGAGCAAGGAAGAGAACAATCAGTATATGCCATTTCTTAACGGGAAATCCCTTTTCTGCAAACCGGCTCTTAAAACCGTAGCCAACCCCTCCTGCACTTCAATCTTACCCAGGGATTGTTATTCAATTAACCCAGGGCTACATTTAGAGCCCAATATATTAGCAGGTACATTTTTCAGTTTGGGGGTTTCTCTGTGAAGCCAGAGCACCCGGAGTCTAGCAAAGATGGGAAACCAACATGGCCTCCCGGAAGCCCAGTGTCCGAGAACTACATCTCCCGGCATGCTCTGGGAAAACAATATGGACTCCCGGAAACCCGGTGGCCAAGAACTATATTTCCCAGCACTCCCCAGAAAATTGAGCCTCGCAGCGTGCCGTAGGACGCCATTTTTTGCTCTGTTACATTACCGGTTTCGTGTTTATGGAGGGTTTTCCCGCCGTTTTGGGGGGTTTCCCCTCAATTTCGGGTTTTCAGCTCTCCATTTCAGAGTTCTTCCCCGCAATTTTGGGGTTCCTTCCCCTAATTTGGTGCTTCGCCCCCCCCCCGCTTTTGGGGTTCCCCCTCCATTTTGGGGATTCCCCCCAATTCCAAGCCCCCCACAATTTTGGAGGCCCCCACCATCCTTTCTTGGCCTGCCACCCTAATATTAAGGTTCTTTCCCCCAATGTTGGGGTTCTCACCACATGTTTGAGGTTCCTTCCCTTAATTTGGGGCTTAGCTCCCCGGGATCTGGGGCTTTAACCCCAATTTTGGGGGTCCCCCCCAAGTTTGGGGATTCCTCCCCAGGTCTGGGGGGGGTCCACATTCAATTCTGGAATTTCACACTTCCATTTAAGTCTTCTTCCCCCCAATTTGGGGGTTCACCCACCCAATTTTGGGGGTTCCTCCCCTAATTTGGGGGGACCCGACCAATTTTGGGGGTCCCCCCCAATTGTAGAGTCCCCCACCCTCCTTTTTTGGGTTCCCCCCTAATATTAAAGAGTTCTTCCGCCCAATGTTGGGGGACCCCACAATTTGGCCGTTCCTTCCCCTAACTTTGGGCTTCAACCCTTCGATTTTGGGGGGGGCTCCCCCCCTCTTATTTTGGCCTTCCGCCCTAATATTAGGCCTAACCCCTAAGAACCTTGACCCCTAAGCCTATGGCAACCACGGATCTAACCCTAACCCCTACCCCAACAAACCCTAGAAACCCTAACCCTAAAAACACTTGCAGCCCTAACCCGATAAAATTTACCACACTAAACCCCTGAAGACTGTTCTGGGGGGTCCACATTCAATTCTGGAATTTCACACTTCCATTTAAGTGTTCTTCCCCCCCAATATGGGGGTTCGCCCACCCAATTTTGGGGGTTCCTCCCCTAATTGGGGGGGACACAACCAATTTTGGGGGGGACACAACCAATTTTGGGGGGGACACAACCAATTTTAGAGTCCCCCACCCTCCTTTTTTGGGTTTCCCCCAATATTAAGAGCTCTTCCGCTCAATTTTGGGGGACCCCACAATTTTGACGTTCCTTCCCCTAACTTTGGGCTTCAACCCTTCAATTTTGGGTGGGCTCCTCCCCTCTTATTTTGGCCTTCCGCCCTAATATTAGGCCTAACCCCTAAGAACCTTGACCCCTAACCCTATGGCAACCACGGATCTAACCCTAACCACTACCCCAACAAACCCTAGAAACCCTAACCCTAAAAACCCTTACAGCCCTAACCCGATAAAAGTTACCACACTAAACCCCTGAAGACTGTTCTGGGGGGTCCACATCCAATTCTGGAATTTCACACTTCCATTTAAGTCTTCTTCCCCCCAATTTGGGGGTTCGCCCACCCAATTTTGGGGGTTCCTCCCCTAATTTGGGGGGGACACAACCGATTTTAGAGTCCCCCACCCTCCTTTTTTGGGTTCCCCCCTAATATTAAAAGTTCTTCCGCCCAATTTTGGGGGACCCCACAATTTTGACGTTCCTTCCCCTAACTTGGGGCTTCAACCCTTCAATTTTGGGGGGGGCTCCCCCCCTCTTATTTTGGCCTTCCGCCCTAATATTAGGCCTAACCCCTAAGAACCTTGACCCCTAAGCCTATGGCAACCACGGATCTAACCCTAACCCCTACCCCAACAAACCCTAGAAACCCTAACCCTAAAAACCCTTACAGCCCTAACCCGATAAAATTTACCACACTAAACCCCTGAAGACTGTTCTGGGGGGTCCACATTCAATTCTGGAATTTCACACTTCCATTTAAGTGTTCTTCCCCCCCAATATGGGGGTTCGCCCACCCAATTTTGGGGGTTCCTCCCCTAATTGGGGGGGACACAACCAATTTTGGGGGGGACACAACCAATTTGGGGGGGTCCCCCCAATTTTAGAGTCCCCCACCCTCCTTTTTTGGGTTTCCCCCAATATTAAGAGCTCTTCCGCCCAATTTTGGGGGACCCCACAATTTTGACGTTTCTTCCCCTAAATTGGGGCTTCGAGCCTTCAATTTTGGGGGGGGCTCCCCCCTTAGTTTGGCCTTCCACCCTAATATTGGGCCTTACCCCTAAGAACCCTGACCCCTAACACTACGGCTCCCACGGATCTAACCCTAACCCCTACCCCAAAAAACCCTAGAAACCCTAACCCTAAAAACCCTTACAGTCCTAACCCGATAAAATTTACCACACTAGACCTACGCCTAAAAGCCCTAACCCTAAAAATTAAGACCCTCTAAACCCTAACCCAAAACGTAAAGATTCTCAAAGCCCTAACGCTGGAGACCCTAACCTTAAAAAAAAAAAAAATAAGACCTTAAAACCCTAACCCTAAATACCTGACCATAACTAAAACCCTAAGACCCTAACCCTAAAAACCCTATCAACACTAAAACCACAAAATACTTTAAAACCTTAACACACTAACCCCCAAACCCTAACCCTTATAACTCCAACCCTAACAACCTTAAAATCCTAACCCTAAACCCTGGAAACCCTAACCCTGAAACCCAACCCTAGTGCCTTAGCCCTGAAACCTTAAAACCCTAACACCTTATTAGAAACACTCTGTAACCAATACCATAGGCTCAGGCAAGTATCTCAGTGAGGTAGCATTTTTATTCACGATTGCAATGGCAGGCGTCCCACAAGCCACCTACTAGTTCCATAACACAGTTTATATAATTTTTTTTTTCCTCTCGGTGACCAGGACCCTCCCCAGTTTCCCCATTGACTGAGTAATCCATGTTCACGATCTATCCAGTGCTTCACAGAAAATACACAGCTGCTGGCCTGTTACTAGTCAATTTTATTTTTTTCTTGACTGTTTTCCTCTTTGAGGTGGTAATGTTTCTTACACCGTGATTTCCACCCAATTGCTCTAAGGATTCTGGTTGTCTGCATTTTACAAGGTTGTCTGTTAAGCTTTCTTATCACTGCAAGCATATATCAATACCACCTTCCTTCCCTCTAAACGATGTAACTCTGTGCAAAAACATTTTTATTCCCACAACCTTGATCCCCTTACCCTAAAATCCTTATTCTCTTTAACCGTAACAACTCTAACCACAACCCTAACCCTTCATATCAACCCCCCGACGCTAATGACACTGACTAATGATCCAAACCCCAAACCCCAGGCAACCAACAAAGAAACAGACACAAAGCTGAAAACTACAAAAAAGGCAAAACCCTGGATACAGACCCCAAATCACAAACACGCTACCAAAATGCTACAGAAAAGCCCCAGACGCAGGCCCCAAGCACTACAGCTAGGCCCCAGAAGCTCTAGACACATCCCAAAGCCAAAATGCAATCCCCAAACACTACAGAAAAGCCCCCAAACACCAGACACAGGCTGCAGAAGTCTACAAGCAGGCCCCAGCCACACCCGGATGCAGACCCCAACTGTCCACAAGCAGCTCCCAACCCACCCCCCCCCATGAACTGGACCCCCCCCCACCACCACCCAGATGCATGCCCCAGGCCCCAGGCCTCAGCCCCAGCCCCCACACCCCAGACTCAGGCCCCAAAGGTGTACAACCAGCTCCCAACTGCCCCCCTCAAAGGGAGGCCCCAAAGCCTGCCAGAGGACCCTAGAGCGTACAAGCAGCTCCCAACCCCCCCGGCACAGGCCCCAACCCCCCCCCAGACACAGGCCCCAAAGGTGTACAAGCAACTCCCCATCCTCCCCAGAGGCACGCCCCAAAGGTGTACAAACAGCCCCAACCCCCCAAGACCCAGACCCCTACAGCGTAGAAGCAGCTCCCAACCCCATGCCCCCAAGGCACATGCCCCAACCCCTCCCCCAAGGCAGGCCCTAACAGTGTACAAGCAGCTCCCACCCCCCCCAGACGCAGGCCCCAAAGGTGTACAAGCAGGCCCCTACAGTATACAAGCAGCTCACAACCACCCCCCCAAAGGCAGGCCCCAAGCCCCTCCAGATGCAAGCCCGAAAGGTTAAAACCAGCTCCAACCCCCTAACCCCCCCCGCCCCACGCAGACGCAGGCCCCAAAGGTGTACAAGCAGTTCCCAACCCCTCCAAGGCAGGCCCCAAAAGTGTACAGGCAGGCCCCTACAGTGTAGAAACGCTCCAACCCCCCCCGCTTCCACCTCGAGGGAGGCCCTCCCCCCCCAGTATACACGAAGCTCCCAACCCCCTCTCAGAGGAATGCCTAAAAAAGTATACAAGCAGCTCCTAACACCCCCCCCCCCCCCCCAAAAGAGGCAGTCCCCAAAGGTGTACAAGCAGGCCCTCAAATCCCTTAGGTGTACAAGCAGGCCCTTCAAATCCCTTAGCCCCTGCGCCAGCTTTATTGGCGAGCAGCGAGGCTGGGGGGGGAGGGGGGCAAGACAGCCTTAAATAAAATACAAATATAAAAAGTGTTATAAATGGCTGTTATAAATCCAAATAGGATTACAATCAAAGTTTACAATTTATTAAACGAATAGAGGCAAGCAAGCAGCGCTGGGTGCGCCGGGAGTCTCTGCTCCCCCAGGACGCACGCCTGTTACGTAAGGCGGCTGGTTTTGATGCTCCCAGGCTAATACATATTCATTACTACTTCGAGAAGAGGCAGGGTTATTAGAATTGGTTTCCGGAATCCGAAACCCCTCCCAGGGGCGCCTGCGTACCAGTCTCTGGTGGTCTCTCGGGGCTTGCTCGGGCTGAATGCTGGTTGTCTTCCTCTCAGGCTTTTGTCCTTCAATTGTCCTTCAGCTCCCCCTTCCTCCTCGTTTGGGAGCCTCTGCGCCGGATTTCAGAAACTCTAGCAACATCCCCTGCAGTAGTCAGCACTTTTCCCTAAAAACCCCTTTGTTCTCTTATCACCTAGACCCGGGCCTCGATGGTAACCCTTCAAATCCCTTAGTGACACGAATTGCTGGACCATTCCTTACAAAAGGAAGGATAAAATATGTAGAGGAGCAATGGCACCCGCGAAAGCCCGGCGCCGCGGGCAGAGGCAGCGAAGGTTGACGGCAGAACAGTGCTCGGTTTGAACACGGAGAGGGAAAGCGAGGGGAAGGTGGCCGAAGCCGGCCGCAGTCTCTGAGCTCTCCTCCTCCTGATTGTTTTCTCTCAAAGCCATTTCTGTCTGTGTGCGGGCACCCGGAGCCGGCAGAAGTCCCCATGAAGTCCTTCGGCAGGACGGAGGGCTGCGTGGGCTCCAGTGAGAGAGGGAGTTAGGAGAATCTTATCAAGTAGAGATAGAGCGCTGACAGCGTTAAACTAGGATGCTACTTAGTGTCTTTGCTAACTATGGTGCATTGTGCCAATTAACTAAAGCAAGAAGCCTTGGGCCCCTTACCAAGGTCAGTCTCCTAATAAGAGAGTGAGCCTGTCTTAAGAAACTGGGAGAAACTGGTCCTGCAGATGGACAAGAGCCAAGGAGCAACTGAGTCTGTGCAAAGACAAGAGGTCAACTAGCGGTGACGAGGAAGAGTCATCAATCTTCATGCCCACGACCTCCCGTGCTGCCCAGCGCTGAATAAACATACCTACTTTACAATCTCACTGATTGTGGAGTCCCTTTTCCGCAAGTCACTAGCAGCGGTTTCTTCCGCAGAGGTTTTCCCAGAGCCGCTTCAAAGCTTCCCTCGCGGAGCTGGGGCGTCGCAGGGGGTCGTCAAAGCACGCACACACACACACACACACACACACACACACACACAGGCGTTGTTTTCCAAACAGAAAGTATTTACAACAAATTCGACAAGCGGTTTTCCTCTGCCAGCAGCAAATGCCTGAGGGCCCCTACAGCTTCACAAATCATAGCACAAAGAGCCTAAAGTTCCTCTAAAATTTAGGGAAATGATTCAAAATAGATCTGCTAGGGGAAAACGATCACTGGCGGCAGGGTACACAATACACGCGAGTCTCAGCTCTCCTCCGCAGGGTCAGTGCCCACACCCAAGTGCGACGCTGACGGCACCCGAACATTTGCTGTAGCAGGCAGCAGAGCCAGCAGCTCAGGGGAGCAATTTTAAAAACCAGGAGGCACTTAAACCAACCCTTAATTGACCCAATTACTGCAGGAGAGTCCCGACTACTCGCCCTGGAGTCCTACTGTCACCAGCAAAAAGCACCAACCAAAGCTTGGGGGAACTTTGGTACAGCACAAGAGAAGGGAGTGGGGGTAGCGTAGCCGTATCGCAGAGCTGCTGCTTTTCACACCATTTTATCATCCCTGATAATTGAAAGTAAGGCCGGGTGGGCTGACCCCACCACCACCACTCCTGGCAGCATGTTTGGTCCACAACGCTAGAATAATTATTTTGCTCCCTCCCGCCCCTACAGCTTCATCATCTGAAAAGATTACAGTCAAAACAATGGCATACACAAATAAAAGTCAAGAGTTGACATAGTAACTCCGGGATTTGGGTATCAACTGTCCGAGAAATCAGAACACCCAGGCTTCACAATGTGCCCAACATCGAGCTGTGCCAAGGGGGGGCGGAAGGAAGAAGCTTTCCGTTTAAGCCTTCAGAGCATCGCTCCATCACTACGTCAATTCACAGCCACCACAGCGTGCCGATGGACATCTTTCTGTGCCAAAAGAAACAAGTGCTTTGTCCTCTTGATATCAAAGGTAGCCACCTATAGTTACGGAACCATGCACAAGACCTTAACTCTGACCAGCAGGAAAACTTAGGACAACTGAGTGCAGATCCTGCCAATTTCTACCAGTTCCAACTGTGCTTTAAGTCTCATTGCAAAGCCTCAGTTAGAAAAAGGATCACCTCGGGGTATCCAACAAGAAGAAGAGGTTTTTTTTGTTGTTGTTGTTTTTTTTTTTTTTAATATACCATAGGACTATGCAGTTCAATCATCAATCATCTTGGAAAGCTCAAGGAGGAGGTCATCCTCATCCTTCCCTGGGTCCAAGTCGAGCTCGGCTTCCAGTATGCCGTCTGAGAGTTCCCAAAGTAGCATCTCTAAATCCTCGTCTACAGATACGGGCGTGTTGCCTGTGGAACTCAGCCGGCGTGTCCTTGCTTCTTCTAGCTGGGAAGAAGCTGAAGTCGAGCTTGAGAACTCCATTGGCTCCACGGATTCTGCCTGGCTTCCAAGATGTGCTTGAGGTCTTGGCAGAGCAAGGAAGAGAACAATCAGTATATGCCATTTCTTAACGGGAAATCCCTTTTCTGCAAACCGGCTCTTAAAACCGTAGCCAACCCCTCCTGCACTTCAATCTTACCCAGGGATTGTTATTCAATTAACCCAGGGCTACATTTAGAGCCCAATATATTAGCAGGTACATTTTTCAGTTTGGGGGTTTCTCTGTGAAGCCAGAGCACCCGGAGCCTAGCAGAGATGGTTCAATTTTTGTAGCAAGAGGCACTTTGCCACCTTGCTTAATTTTCCTGTAAAAATGTTAAGAAGTCTCCATCTGCAAATATCTGTTTACTAAGTTGGTCATTTTTCCCACGGCACACTCAGCAGAGTTTGCTCCCCACTACAGGAAGCTGATCTGCAGCCATCACTTCCCTCTGCTCTCCCTGCACTCTTGTCACCTTGTATGTTTGTTCGGGTGGCATTCTTGAGGACCAAAAGGCAGAGGACACTACTCATCATTTATCACCTCACAAGGAAGTAGAAGAACTTCACCTCATCCTCATTTAGGTATTCAGACAGAGCAAGAAGTCACTGGAAAGCTGTACCGACTTGCAGCATTTAAAGAAAGTAAGTCTAATTAAGCATTCCTTCTAGCTGCTAGAAAGTCATTTCACGTGACTTATTCCTCTGATGGATTTGGGCTTTAATTATCTCAGAACCCTCCTTTTTTCCCCACCTGTGACAGAACTTATGTTTCACTGGGGATATACACCGATTGAGAAAAAGAACAAGTTGTGGTCATCACCTGTTTTGGGGATTTTCTTCAAGTCTGGTGGCTGGGACGTGCTCCAGCGTGGCTGGAACAGCCTAGAAAGCAGCAAAACAGTGTTTAGGACTCATGGGTAAAAGATTCCTTACTAGCTTTTTCCTCCATGCTGCTTCTCCTCTGGCATTGCGGAGCCTTAGCCAAAATACAAAACCAAGGTGCTCCTGAAGAAAGTTAATATTCACTTGGAGGTTACTAATGATCTTGTGTCTTTTAAGAACACAGCATTAATGGACAAAATCCTCCACACCAGAGAAATCACAGAATCACAGAGGACTAAGTAAATAGTGCCATTAATCTAATAAATATGGAAGGGTACTACAAGAATTCTGTAGGCAGCTACTGGATTTAAAAGGAAACAGAAGGCCTGTAGAACATTTGAGTTTTCCATCTTTTCTCCTAGAGGAGGGTATAAATTTTACAAGGGATCCATTTCTGCATTAGCCCCTGTCCTTACCATAGCTGCTTTTTTGGCTGGAGGTCCCATTGTGTCAGCGTCGGAGGCAGTCCGTGGTTTCACAGCTGCTACAGCAGAGGGAAAACTGCCAGGTGCCTTACGTTTCAGTGCCTTCTTCTTGGGGGAAGCGACTTTCCCATCCCAAGGCTTCGCAAACATGTTAAAGTTGGCTAGAGTAAAAGGAAGAGAGAACTGATACAGTCTTGCTCTGCCTCATGAAAAATCCACGTTCTCTTCCTCATTTCCACGGCCCTTCTACACAGTTAACTGTATTTGGCCAGCAGAATTACACTGCCATTGCCTGGATTCTCAGCAATATCTTCCACATAGTAAACTCCGTCTACCAACAATCCATACAAAGGAACAAAGAAAGTGAATGGCTACAGTAAATCATAATCCAGGACGAGGGAAACTCAGACACAGAGCGATCCCAAGTGCAAGCAATACTCTAAGACGTTGTATGAAGTCTAGTAAGATTCACAAATGTTGACAGCTTTTGTATTTAAAGTCTTGCTCCCTCTAGGAAAGGAAAAGCAGCAGGTATAGTAAGACAAGAGAGTGTATGCAACTGTTGTACCAGCTTCCTCTCCCCTGCAGTGATGTCCCACAAAATTTATTAAGTTGTTCTACAAAATCCAAATTTGTAGAGTCATATTCTAGTCTCCCATTCCTGACCTAACGTCTGGCTGGCAGGAGAAGAAACGAAAGAAAGCTGGGTACTTGTTTTCTTTGTGTGTTTATTTCCTCGTGTCCCGTGAGACAGAGAGAAAGGCTACAATGTGCAGTGCATGCAGCCTTTAAGCCCTCCTTATCTCCCTCACACAATCTCATTTTACAAAGTTGATATAATGTTAACAACGAGGCCTTTGATCCTCTGTCATTTTTGACAGAAACTGGCCCCCCACATTAAGATGCTGATGCATGCTTTACAAACACATACACGTGTCAAGCTAAGCAACACATGCCAAAGAGGAAGGTGAACTTGAACTCAACACAGGGAGGACTTCATACCATAAACAGATGGCAGAAAAAAACAGAATACCAAAATTAGACTAAAAAGCCCCTCAATGTGTTAATTTTCTAGTGGGAAATACAGAATACCATCACGTAATTAACGAAAACAGACATGGTTGCACGTTCTGGCCCTTCTTTGCCTTTGAACTTTGTAGCCTTAAACTCTTTTATCCTCCGCATTGAAGGAAAAAGCAAAGCAGATCCTGAGCAAATGGAACTTGCTCAATATGGGAAGCACCTCACCGGGGCAGGTATTAAAGCATCTTATTACCTGATAGCTTTGTGTTCCATAACGATTTCTGCCCGGCTGGGGCAGGTCCAGGTTGTGCTGGGGGAGCTGGCACATTTCCTCCACTCTGCTGCATCCGCAGAGCTTTCTCGCGCTTTATTTCTTCCAGGGTTTTAACACGCACTTCTCCTTCTGGCTTGGCTTTACCTGCCGGCTCCTTCGACTGCACTTTGCTGGGCCCGGAAAGAGTGAGCACACTCTGCTTCTTGGGCTCACCCTCAATTTTTGCCCCTGCGCTGGGATCTTTGGTTTTACCATGCCATTCAGCCTGGGCTTTGGCTTGACTTTCTCGAAGAGCTCTCTCACGATGGATTTCCTCCAGTGTTTTCACATGGATCTCTCCCTTTGGCTTAGCAGCCTTCCCTGTCATCATCAAGAAATGAGAAGCACCAGCATTTAAAGAGAGTCCAACAATAGTTTAAGTCTCCAAAATTTGTCACAGTACTAAGGAAAACTAAGCCTGAGCGTTCCCAATAACCCATCTTAGGACAATAGCCTAACATTCTCCTCCTCCTCTGAGCCACTTGTTGTATTTTGAAGACCAGCCCTATCCAGAGAGAGTTGCTACACAGAAATGCTAGTTTACTTGATTACTTTTTCAGACTGCATTTCAAATTCCTGCTCCCGGCAGTGGCTCTATTCTAATTGTATATGATGGTTCACAGAAGCAGCTTAAAACCTTGACAAGGCACAAGCGGAAAATAAACACACACCTAGAGGCAGATTTCTGATAGTGGCTGTCAGAAGAGCTTCAGCACTCGAGCAAGAGGAACCAGTTCTTTGTTTTCATTTGAATTCCTTTTTAGGGCTGTATGAAAACGGTCTAAGTTCACGGAAAGGAAGAAGGAGAAAGTATATTTAATAGCCAGTTGTTACCTTTCGCAGTACTAGTGCGTTGAGAAGGTAATCCTAGTCTCTCCTTCACAGACTTGGGAACTTGAACTGCAAAACAGAAAAAGACCAAATTAGGGAGGCTGCATAAACGTCAACTTTGTGTTCACATTCGAAAACAAGGCAGGAAAGGTAACTTTGAATCCCGGTGATTAAGACCTCAGCCAACATGCAAAAAGAAACATCGCAGGAAAAGGACAAACAGAGAGCCTAAATACAAAACCCGTGAATCACATCCAGATGCCTGTTTAGTAGCTGTACCTCTCTTTGGTGCTTTGTCAGCATTTCCCGGAACCTCCACCTTCTTCCCCAGCCTTTCAGCAAGGCTGCGCTTCACGGGAAGGGCGCTTACATCAGCTTCAGACAGAGAAAACAAGGAATATTTTAAGAACATTTCTTTGCAGGAAGATTTGAGAACAGTCAACCACAAGCTTCTATTTTTCAAGCATATTTTCATAAAATTGCCTTTCAGCTGCTAAATGGTTTTTTTGCCATTTCTGCAGTCAACACAGATCTCCACTGCAACGCATTTTCCTCTCACACGTCAAAAATACTCTTCGATGCAGTCATATAGAGAAGGCGGCACCTAAATAACAGCTCATAAAAAGTTCTTACCCACGGAGGCTTTCCGTTTTCCTTGTTTCTCAGCAAGATCTAGTCGAACCACAGGTTCCTCCCCTAAAACAAAAGTAAAATTTTTCTATTTCATAGAGACCAGTAGCCAATAGAAATAGTATACTGTTAGCCCATGTCCAAAAAAACCCAGCAAGACACTGTTTTGACAGCTAAACCACACAAACTCATATTACAACTATAATTAACTTAGAAAAAGTATCCATAGTCTCAGTGTTTGCCTCAAATTCCAGCTGAATGTAGTTGAGAATGAATCTGAGTCTGCTTGACAGCTATACTTTGTGCAGAACAGAGCTGCATAAGCAAGCAGAATATTATTAGGTACAAATGCTGAGAAATATTCCTTTCTAAGGTGAATGTCTATGAGTAAAAGTACTTCTTCACTTCTTTCCCTTTCAAAGGAATTTGCACAACTCTAAACAATATAATTTATACACAGACTCCTATCGCACTACTGTCCACACGTGCCACTGTCAGCCTCTTTAAAGCTTCAGAAATTGCTTCTTACATAGCACTGTCCTCTAGAGCTCTTTCTTCTCGTTACTCTCCTGTTTTTCAGTTATCCCCCTATTTGCATACTGACACATTTTTTTCTTTCTCCTGCTACTGCACTTAACCTGAGCACCAAAGCTTTCCAGTACAACCAGGGACTTTCAGCATAAAAGCATGTTTTGAACAGAAGGCGGCAGCACCAGGAGGCTAACAGGGGTGAATTGCCTTCCTTCTTGCTTAACCTTCCAGTTTAGGAGTAATGAAATCAAAACAAAAGCATTAATTATTACCTTCCTCTGTAGACAGTGTCACAGTTCTCACCACTGTCCGGACATTTTCCTTTTCCGGAGCAGGAAAAATCATAGAATCGACGGGAGGAAGAGAAGATCTTGAAGGACCTTCTGCTCAGAGCAAGCAAAACATAAGGAAGTTTACCAAACAGAAAAAACTATCACGAAGAACAAAAAACTGTAATTATTCATTACTGTCAAACATACAGTGACCAGAGCATGCAAATAAGAGAGGTGACTAATTTGCCTCTGGTTGCCCTTGGAATTCCCATCTAGAATACCAGCTGGCTGAGAATCAGGTTGCTCGATGCCCCCAGCTAAACATGGAAGTCTATCCCTCAAGCAGCTCCCAGCCACCATCACCTGCCATTCTGAAGCCAATCAAATTTCACTTCTTTGGCAAATAGTTGGATTCACCAAAGCATAGCCAGCTACCCGGTATTACTGGAAGAATTTTTTTTTGAAAGAAAAATCATCACACAGGATGAAGGTGAAGAGGGTAAGAAAGTAGGGAATATTAACTCACCACCGTGTCTCTTAGTTTTTTCCTTCATTTTCTGCAATTTGATTTCTTCAAGTGTTTTTATTCCAAAATTCAGACCGTCCTCTGAAAACAGAAAACAGTTAATGAGACTAAGGCTTAGAGGCACTCACTGAGGACCACAGATCCTCAGGCTTCTTAGTGCTCAGGAACTTTCAGAAGTATTTAGAATAAACCCTGTCAACACTCCTCACAAGTGAAACAACCATAGAATCAATGGCATTTTGCCCCTCCTTTCACCCTTCAGGGTAAAAACTGTAGTTTTAATTTTAATCCATTTACGTGATATTAGATCCCTCTATCGTTAGATATGGCTTTCAACAGTGGTTGCCAGGCTGCACGTGCAGCCATTTAAACTCCATGCTGTGACCCTGTTTTGTTCTCCAAAAGGAAAGAAAAGGAGTTCAACTTTCTGACCCAATGGGCACATGATGGTATCAGGGAGAAATGAGATCATGGAAATAACCGAGTCCATTCAGCACCCCTACATTCTGTTGTGTTTTTACGCCACATTGCTTTTGAGTTAATTGTCAAGTTCTCCTTCCGATTTATCCTACTACAGGTGCTGGAATACCTTGTTTAGCAGTAGTAGCACTGGCTTTCCGAGTGGAAATCATCCGTAATCCATTTTGGCCTTCCTCAGCTGGTTGCTGGACGGGAGTTTTAGTTTCTTCTCCTTCCGCAGAAAGCTGGTCTGAAGGGGAAAAATCTATTCAGTTATGCATAGGCCAGATTGTTCGTGATTATGTAGCTCATGCAATGACACTTCAGTCCATGGTTCCTATAAAAAAGCTTTTTTTTTTTTTTTTTTTTTTTAATACAGCTACACTGACCTGATGAACTCGTAAGTAGACTACCCTAGGACAAAACATCTAGGACTCTAGATTCTCTCTGCAGCTTTAACTACTACACAACATATTACTCTTCAGACAAAAAAAAAGGAATTTCCTTCCTAGTTTCACATAGAGCTTTACACAACAGACCAACTAAAGCCAAGAGTGGTTCTAAGCTTTCCTCCAACATTTCAGGTTCTGTCCACTGACTGCCAGACAAAGCCACCAGTGACCTGACCAGACTGCCTGCCCTATCGCTAGTCAGACCTCAGGTCATCTGTGATTTATACATTGATTTACAGCACAAATTCCTTCCAAGAACCAAAGACTTACACAATCATTTACAGCACAAATTCCTTCCAAGAACCAAACCATGCTCACCATCATCATCTTCATCATCATCTGCAGCATTGATTACAACTGGAGGGTGTGTAGGGCTTGGGACATTTTCCGAGTTTTCCACTTTCATCACCCGCCTTAGCTATGGAGAGGGATTGGACTGGACAGAAAGTTTGTTTTGCTGCAGTGACATCTGAGCCACTTTCAAATCATCGTCCGCGGACTCAGGCGGACTTGGCAGTGTAGCTAGAGGAAGAGGAGGATCATCAGTAATATGGCAGTTTAAAACTTTGACCACAATGCACGAAGATGGTAGCTAAGGCAGATAACCTGCACAGACAATGAATTCAGCATCTCCTTTTGCCCATCCCGCCACTGTTTACACCATGAACAATGACTTGCCTTCAAACAACAACACATCTCCCTACCACCCAGCAGAGGACGAAACAACAGAAAGCAAACTGCAAGGCAAATATCACACAAAGCAGAGAGAAGCTGAGCATGAGAGCAGAAAACAAATACCAGCAGTACAGCAGCAGTACACTCGGTTTAGCTGACCACCTAGAACTGCAGACCTTTTCCTGCACTCACAAATGGACGGTTACCTGATGTCTCCTACACTATTGGCACCCACTAAGTAATATGCAAAATTAATTCTTCAATACTTAAAGAAAAAGGACCTAAACTCACTCTTGCTTGGTGGTAAGAAGACTCCATCGATGTAACGTCCCTTTGCGTGATGAAAAGCACAGTTGGCTTTCTGACAGCCTACTGGCTGCTTCTCCCAGTAGCAGGGAATCTCAGCGCGCTTTTTCTGAAGACAGAAAGAAAGACAAGCTCGTGATAACATGCACCTAAGGTTTGCAAAGAGATGCACAGTTCCAGGTCACGACAGCGATAGGGCTGTCACAATACAGTGCTGAAACATCATTCCAAAGGTCAGTTTATCACGGAAGTATAGTATTTCCGGGCATATTCACAAAGTTTGCAGAAGCTGTAACCACTATGCACGTTTAGCCCTGTCATCATTCAGTTTGAGAAGACAGGCACTCTCAGACATCAGTTTAGGGTGGGTTAAACTAATACGCCTAGGATTATACTAGGATTATTCAGAGGGAAAAAGAACATCTTAAATTGCCTACGTTAACTCTATCCAGAACTACTTCTTGGAGACTTCGTTCTTCTGCACCTTTAACTTTCCCCACTGCTTCCTAGCCCAGGCAGCTAGAACAGCATTATCTGAAGGACTCCGGGACACAAGAGACCTGATAGATCATTATCAAGCCTGCTCTCAGGAGGCTAGTACAGCCTGTTTATTACCCCCCTGCTCCAGCAGGTTTTAGCAGTCTAGTTAGCGGTTATTCTGCATCTGTTGAGACAATACTGTCGGCGTCTAATAAAAGAAAATCTTGCTAAGACATACCTAAGGCATTGATTTTATTTCCCTCTCCTTCCTCCCACCCCCTCCCCTGCTAACAGAAACCAGTGTAATTCCAAAGCAAATGACTCTATCCTGCAAAAGCACAATCAGCACACCTACAGCACTGAAAAATGCTTTTGTTGATTTATTTTGAGAACACATCTTTAGGCACTCACGTCAATTTCCATGTGTCTGAATCGGCAGACATTCCTGAAACAACGACCCTCCTGCCACAGCGTGCAGACTGTCTCGTTCCCCAGAGCAGCTTCGCAGTGGCGGAAGGAACAGTTGTCTCCCTGTAACCAAAAGGAAACCAACAAGGAAAATATAGTACAGCCTCAAAAACGTCCATGCTACTGCCTCAGGTTGCTACGATTGAATTCAGAATCTATCTGGTTATCACGTTAACCAAAGACCAGTGTGCCTCCTCCTCCTACTCTACCCCTTCCTGAAAAAAATGAAAAAAAAAAAAACCAACAAAAAAACAAAGCAAAGCAAAGCAAAAGAAACCCAGCCATACCTTGGTACAGGTAGAATAGAAATAGAAGTAGCAATCGTCTCCTTGTTTAGACATGCCGACAAGTTCTGATAACAAGCTCGGGTTCTCTCCACAGGGACTTCCTCTGCTCTTGGAGAGAGCTGTCTTCACCCTTGCTTGGGCTGAAAGTCTTCCACTGGCTTGTGATCAGTGAAATCTTCTTTTTAAAAGTAACCCTAAACAAAGTACCAACAAGTGAAAAATAATGAGTAACAAGCATTTTTCCAGCTTTCTTCTGTTCATCAAATTAGTCTCTTGAGGAGAGCAATGCCTTGAAATCAGCTGTTACGGGAACTAACACAATATTAAACTAAAGTTCTGTAAAGCTGCCAGGAGCTTTGTCAGCAAGTGTTCTCTTCCACGTCCTCAATAATATGCCTTGGAGCACACCTGGAAGCCTGAAAATGGAGTCACTTCTTCAAAAACCACCTGATCATACATGCAAGGCAATGATCAACTATGGCTACGAGTAACTTCTACAGAATGCAGTATGACGCATTAAATAGCATGTTCCAGTCACTGTGGGTCTTCGAGTTCACCTACCTGGACAACCTCAGCAAAGTTATTGATCTTCAAAGACTTCCAGTTAACTTCTCCTGGAGGCCGAACCAACACTGAATCCGTGAATTAATGATAAAGGGGTAGGAAGAATTTGCCTCCTCACTTTGCCAAGGGAGCCTCTCATCCACAATTCAAACGTAGGATGTGCTTTTAAACAGCTTATAACTAATGGAGGAAGCAAGTCCATCTGAACACTCTCTCAGACTGGAGACAGCCAGGGTTAGTTAGCTCTTCAAAAAATAAAAACCAAAAAAAAAAACCCACAAAACAAAACAAAAACAAAAAAACCCAGTGCCTTTAGAGATGAACTCGTGATTCAAAGTGGCTGCAAAAATGAGGATCCATCTTCCACAGCCAGACAATTTGACTTTTTTTTTTTTTTTTTAATTCAAAATTCAGTATGTTCCAATCTCTGGTCTTCAAGATTTCTTCACCTATTAAGAAAACACTAAAACCTTTCCCCATCTTTATTACCTGTACAGCAAAAAACACACCAGTGCATAGAAATACACAAATGTGCATACGCATACACACATATGTGTTTAGACACACACACGAGGAGTGAGTGATAGAAAGTTAGCGAGAGCGACAGTGGAAATCAGAAGTTTTGCCTTTTTGACACAGAGAGCGCGTAAAAACTCTCTCATTTTGAGGGAACTAGAAAAAAATGGAGGATCTACCAAATATTTTGATGAGTATGCCTTCGAGGCCAATGCTTTATACCATGAGTGATCTGGGGGCCAGCACACAAATATGCATACAGGATAAACATATCTATACACACAAGCGTGCACAGTATATGTTGTATGGTATCCATATGGAGAACAACTCGTAGCCCTGATCAGACACGTAGAGTTGCAATCAATTAACAGCAGGAAGACAGCAGATCAAGGATACAGCAAGCTTTGAGAGGCAGGGCAATGCTCACTTTGCCAGTGGCATGGCTGCATGATACCAAGAATTTTGAATTAGTTTGATTTTTTGGAAGCAATTTGTTTTCTTTCTGCGCTGTAGCAAATACCACAGGTTTGCCATCACGTGCTGTTCCCTAATCCATATATCCATCATCATCCATTGCTGCAAGATCATGAAAGGTTAGAAAAGATGACTTAGGTCCAATTTAACAGCCAATGATTTCTCAATGACCAGAGCTGCAACAGATTTTATTTAGCCACAAGCAGGTTTTTTTTTCTGATGTGAAGTCAGATATTTTGATTTTTTTTTTAAGACACTAAATGTCATAAAACCTGCAACCAGACCAGATAAAGTTCAAATTAGAGTGATTCTGAATCCTTTCATTAAAATGCTGCACATTTCTGTGCAAATTATTTCTGACTCTTCTGGACAAAAGCGGATGAAATAGTTCTTACAAATTAATAATAAAAGGTTGGAACCTTTTACTCACACAAACACTAGTGAATTTTCCAGGAAGTATTATTTTGGCAGGGAATTTTCCCAAATCTAAAGTAAAGAGGGGAAAAGTTGGGTTCTCGTATTAGTTGTTGGTTTTGACTGCTTGACAAAGGGAATAAAAACAGTAGTTAAGTGCAAGGTTTCCTTCTCTTCTTTAGTATTGAGAGGAATCGTCACTTCCGACCTTTAGCACCTTCAGAAACACACTTAGTGCCATGCAGATTCCTCTGCATCTACTTCTAAAAATTACTGGTGCTCCTTAGCATGGAAGTTGGACTTGAAATCTTTTCCAGATTGAGCTCTTTTGAATGCCCAAGGAGCTCATCATTTTGCTTGTTGCCTTCCATTTTCCTGAACAGACCCAGAACGCTGTTCAGGGTATGAATGGATCTGGTCTAAGGAATGGGAAGAAAGCAAAAACCAAGGATACCTCACAGCCCTAAATGCCATAAAAAGCAGTCTCATTTTAAAAAAGATCTCCAAAGCTTTTTTTTTTTTTTTTAACTGACATCTGCCAATATGGTGATCCAAGTGCTGAACAGAAACCAACTGAACTAGCCCCTGAAAGCCTGAATAAAAATGAGTAACTCTGGTGCACTCAGCAGGTCTGTAATAGAAGTTGGCAAGAGTTTTAGATTTCTTTTTTCTCCAGGGTGCTAGTAAAGTTTTTGCGTTACGAGATTTTGAACTCTTTTTGTACAAAAGAATTACAGATGCACTACAGTCACGGTAGCTGGGGGTCTGGAAATACATGCCAACAAGTGTCATAAACTTTGCCTTTGCTGAAGGAAGATAACTAGTCCAAAGAAAACCTGTCTAGTTTGTTTTACAGGCTTGTCTTTCTCAGTATGGAACAAACTGACCTCCCTGGTCTAACTTTCCAGTTGGCTATTCTGCCTTTGTCCTGGAGAGAAGAGCAAGAAGGGAACAAAATATTTTTGCACTCCAAAAAATGCATTAGGGAAGGATTATCACACCTACCTAAGGGTAATTTCTTGTTTGTTTATAAAGCACAAAGTCTTTCTCTTGGACAGTCTCTGTTGCTGGCCTGTTTTGTGCCTTCCATTTATAATAAAGGTATTAAAGATGCTTACCCCGTTTTGGTGGTTTTTTTTTTTTTTTAGAACAGTGTAAGCAGACAGTCGGATGACAAGCAAGAAAGAACAGCATAAACTCCTTGTTGTGACCCTGCTTTTTAATCACCCAGCATCAGCCTGGCTGCAAAACAGTCTCCGCTGACTTACCTGCTTGTTAAAGCACCCCACAGGCTGCAAGTGTTGTGTGCTAGGTGTCAAACTATATTTAACGGTGCATAGGTAAACCATTCATCTTCCCATGGTCGAAGCACAGAACAGCCTCCTGCTAGCACAGCTCATCCTTGCTGTAACTGCTTTTAAACCTATTTGTTGGTAAGAAAAGAGCTCAGTACACCACCTTCACAGGGCAAAAATTCACATGGAAGAGCAGAAAAACCCAGAAGTGCTTCCTGAACTTCACGTTACCAACAGCACCATCGGATTTAGATCCTGGCCTGGCATCCAGGATGCACGGCCTGCAAGCACTGCTGCGATGTGGAAGTGCCAAGGCAGGTTTTTGGCCTGCCCTAAAACACTTTTTTTTTTTTTTTTTTCTTTAACAAACAATACAAAGAGTGTGCCAGGTATGCTGTAATGCCCGTGTGCCAGGTCAATAGAGGATATCCAAACAACAGAGGCGTTTCTCCTAATTTCCCGCGTGAAAACACTTTCACAGCGTTCTTTTCACGAAGAAACCCCTCTCTATCTTCTCCAATGCTCCAGGACCTGCTGCAGCTGCAGCGGCTGCGCTGGTACAACCCGCATCTTTGACAAATCTTTTCAACAGTTCTGCTTTACCTCGGCACAGTTGAGGTCACTCCTCTTCCTCTTCCAGCTGAGGAAGCAGCTTGCGGGCTCTGCCACACGGTCGGTGCAGAAGCGAAAGCTGGGAACACAGCAGTCAAACTCTCACTGCTAACGAAGCCACCAGGGCAGAGGGCTGACACAGACCCGCCAGAGGCGAACCGTACCCGCTCTCCCTCCCGGCTGCGAGGCTCGCCGCAGCAGCCCCGACCCGAAGCGCTCACAGTGCTTTGCTTGGTGATGTCACCGATGAGTCAGAGTCCCCAGATGAGCATCTGCCTTGCCACTCTTTAATGTTGGTGTTGTTTTTTGGTTGGTTGTTTGCTTGCTTTTGAAACTTATGCAGGTTATGGTAAACCTTCAGGTAAACCACAGATCAATGGGGAAGAAGTCCCATACGAGGGAAGGCCGTGCTTTTCTTCCAGGCAATGGCGCATGCTTTAACATGCTGCATTCAACAAAGAAGCTCTCTCCATTTTGCGCAGTGGCAACAGGCACGACTGCAACACACGCACGTGTAGGCAGCACCTGCAGGTCCCAAACCCTTAACCAATTTTTAGATAGCACCAATTTTTGATGTAGTTGCTTTCCCTTCATCCATAACCCCTTTTTTCCTTTCTTTGTATCGGGTGGCTCTCCTCCATTGTTCTCTCTGTCATTTTCCTCCCCAGTGTCTGAGCAGGCACTGGGAATCGTTTCCAGAGGAAGGGTACTGCTGAAGCTACAACATTTACTCTCAGGGAAAAGAGAGTATGTGAAAGAATACATACTTCCTTTCTTTTTCCTTTTTTTTTTTTTAAATCTCTGAAATCAACGCTGCGGCCTGGCAGCAAATAACTATGGGAGTAATGATGATTCCTCATCCTCACTGTAACGTTGTAGTTAATGTCATAAAGAAGCAATTTCCCCAGACAGTGGCCATTTGAGATGGGAAGGGGCAGTAAGAGGAAGTTTTCCTTAGACTAGCTCTTCCCCCAGAACACCTCGCCATCCAGCAACAAATTCAATTCACCTGCTCCGCCTGATCAGTCAAACGCGCGTCCGACTCCAGCACACGCCACAGCGGTGGTTCTGACGTGGTTTGAGAATCACCTATCTGCAGAATATCTCGGGTTTGTACACTCAAATAACGCAGTCTTTTCCAAATAAGGCCCAGAGCTCACACTCCGAGTGCAGCCTAACAGCACCAGAGGGCCGGTAGGCTAAACATTCCCATCCTGGCAACAGGACTGACCCGGGCAACAGTAAGCATCCCTTCTGCACTTTCATCGTGAACATCAGCATAAGGAAACAGAGACCTCCTCGATCCAAGTTTGAACAAACCCAAGCGGGTTTGAACAACCCAAGCGGGTTGTTTTCAGCAAACTAACGGAGAAATTAAGGTGACAACCGCGTGCATCCAGAGTTAGTCAGATCCCGAAGGCAGTTCCTTTGGGAAACGCAGGAGCAGCGCGCCAGATGACGGCTACCTTACAGCGCACCCCTCAGAGGCACTGCTACGAAAGGAAGGCAGAAGGTTGGAACTCAAAATAACTCGCAAGGCGGGTTAAGGGGGAAGCTTTAATTTCCTGAGCAGAACCTCCCCCCTGAAGACAGCCCAGGGACTCTTTGCTTCCCCAGGGAGACGGCAGGGACAGGGCAGGGAGGTGGGATGGAGGGACACAGGGCCAGATGGACGGCCAGACGGCCGGATGGATGGACAGACGGCCAGACGGACAGCCAGACGGCCCAAAAGGCCTGAGCAAGGGCTGAGGAGCGGGAGGGAAGGGCAGGGCGAGGGGAAGGGCGGCCCTGGGCCTGACAGGGCACCTTGGGCCTAACCCCGGGCAGCAGCTCCCCGTCTCACAGGGCCCGCGGGGGGCTGCCTGTAACAGGAGATGCGGGCAGGTAAATTTTACAAGCACTGCATCACAAATACCCTGCAACACCTGAACTATTCACTGGGACAGCCTCCTTCCTCACCTCCTGAAAGCTCCAGCTGGCAAACCAAGGACAAAATGAAAGGCAGATGTGGAGGACCTCGTAAGATACTGTTTTGTTCCCTACGTGCCCACTGCTGGTGACACGTAATGCCTCCTGTTCCCGAACGACATTGGCACGTTACATCTTTACTACATGCTGAAAGGAACTCAGCAACTTGAACACAACTTAGAATTACCCATCCCGGCAGCAGGCTGTCCAGCTGAAGCTGCTTTAGCCAATCAAGTGTGTCGTGCTGCCCCTCAAAGGTTTCTTCCTGGGAACGTCTGCTGTGACACTCCTGACGTATTACTTCTCGGAATGGCAGAACTGCGCTGGGTAGGCCCCACAGCAAGACTCGTATTTCTGTCCTTCCCTTTCAGGAAAGGATCTCCCACCTTGAATTTATTAATTTTCATGATGATGATACACAAATTGAAGTTTTGAAAAACTGAATGCTGATTAACAGATTTCTAGCACAGCCTGTGCATCAAAATTCATTTCTCTCCATTTAGGTAATCTTAGTTTCTGAGTTACAGTTACAGTCAAAATTTTTCTTCTTCGATTTTTTTCTTTTTTCTTTTTTTTTGTGATCAGAAAAACGAGGGGACTGGCTGTCCCAAGTCAGCCGGGGAACTTCTCTTTGGTCGATGCATCAAGCAACTCAGCTCTCTTGGGGAAACTTAAATAGAAAAGACAGATCTCCAAACGGATAAAAAAAATAAATCAAATGGTAAAAACCCAACCGACACATCTGATACCCCAGCTTATTGAACAGCACAAGGGTTTAATCTACAGGCTCTGTCCAAAGCAGCAAGAAGTGACAGATTTAATCCAAACCAGTTGCCCGCTCTCACTCTCTGATCTGGAGACGTTATTGGACAAGCATGCGTAGCAGTAACACTTGTAAACACTGGGTTACTGCACCACAGCCCCAAATCCCTCACGGGCCCACTAAGATACTTTTACTGACTGATCCACAATAAGCACTCCCAAAAAGATTCTCAACAAGTTAAACCCTGTTTAGAAAGAATCTGAGGAACCTGTCACTGCAGCAACAAAGGGCTGCAATTGCATGCAAAATCTCCAACACCCTCCTTAGCACCCTGCTAGCTCAAGGACTGTGTGGGGCTTCCGTGCCCTGAACGAGTCCACCCTGGCCACGTAATGCAGATGTAATGGTCAAGAAAGCACATAGCGTTATCGAAACTTATCAGATCCACAGCAAAAAGAAAAGCCCACGCTTCTATATTTCTCCTCCTTCTCCATTCACAGAAGGAAGAGACTGAAAACAAGCAGATTTGTGGTTTACATTTACAGTTAATGTGAAAAATGGCTATTTGTGAAATACATCACGTATTGTTTCAAGCTACAAACAACTCGCTCCCACAAAGGAAGGACTTTTGACCTCAGCATGCAACCCCAGTTACAAATAACTTCCTATCTACCAGCGGGCCGCGTTCCCCTGGCACTCAGTCACTCCGCAGCACGGCAGCCACCTTTGTTCTAATGATGGCAAATTCTACTTAGAAACGCTCTGTAGAAGAGTGATGCTGTCCCCTTTTAACACGATCCGGCCTGCAGCACAGAGAAGGGAAAGAGGGGATTAGAGAGAGCCCAGAACCTGAGAATAATCTCGTGTTTTCAGAAAGTGTTCCGTGTGGTTGAGCAGGGTTTTGCCCATCATGCAGAGTGCAGGCCGCCTGGTATTACACGTTCCAAAGACCAGAACTGGTCTCAGGCAGGGACAGATTCTCCTTCATTCAGCAAAATCAGCAGCTCAAAAATCATCAGGGACAGAGACGTAGCCAGGAATTGCTCACTGAACTTCAACAGCAAGGCTCGTCACACGGTTGGTACCTCTCAGTGCTGCTACCTAGAAGGCTCACCCGGGCAGGTTTCAGACCGCGCGTCACTCGGGTTGCACAGACACACGACACACCCAGCTGTTTCCTTGATTTTGTCTTGGAGTGAATCTCCTCTGCGTCGTCCAGCGCCAAATTCACGTACTCGTCAAAGCCCTAGAAATCGGCAACAGTGGCAATTAGTTCAGCAACAACACGAACCATCGTCAGCTTTGCTGAGCCAGGCTGGACAATGAAGACTAATTGTTAGAGAAGCACGATTTCTTTTTTCCCTTGGGCTAGTTTTTCTTGACAAGAAAAAATAGGATTGTGAATGAGGGAAAACAAACTAACGACGTAACGTGGGGTCGTGCTGACACTCACGATGATGCAGCCTTCTATCCGCACGTTCACTTGCTCAGCCACACCTGGATCCTCGAGCTCTGCAGAACGAAGGAGGAGAGTAAACTGGAACACAAACACCGCGAGCAGTTTTGTTCTCTCTCGTGTGTTCAGAAATACCCGCTAACCATAGCCGCTAGAGCTCCCAAACACTCCAAGGAGCAACTCTCAGGGGCAGTTTCAATTAACAGTCTGACATTTTAGAGTCTTATATGACTGGGTGAATACTACACGTTTGCTGAAGGACACGTTTCCAGTCACAAGGGAACACTCCTGCACGCCCGGCTGCACGATCCCACTCCCGTTAACACGAGGGCGAAACGCCGGGCTGCGCAGCAGCTCCTTGTACCCACCAGCACGCCGCACAGCTCTCCATTCCCCACAAACCTGCCCCGAGCAACGGGTGGGAGCCGAAAACTCAGCGAGGGAGATCCCCGGACCCTCCCCGCTCCCCCCACCCCCCCCAAATCCCCATCCCCATCCCCTCCCCGTCCTCTCCCCGCGCTACTCACGCTCTGCAGGTAGCGGAAGATGAGGTTCTGGGGCGCTGCGTGAAGGGCTCAGCACGGGGACAAGAGCTCCAGGCCCGGGACAAGGCCTCAGGACAAGGCCTCAAACCCTGCAACAAGGCCCCAGGGCCCCGGGACAAGGCCTCAAGGCCCGGGCCGAGACCCCTGAGGCCGGGGCCGCCCCCCACCCGCTCCCCCGTCACTCCCCGGCCGCAGGAAGGCTACGATGGGCTGCACCATCACCTTCTGCACCTTCTGGTCCTGCCCGCAGTACGCCATGGTTGCCACCGCCTCGCTGCTCCCGCCGCCCCTGCTGGGCCGCCTCCGGAAGCCTCTGAGGCCGGGCGGGAGCGCGCAAGGGACGCTGGGATGCTGGAGGAGCGTGGGGGGCCGCTCTAGCAGGCCGGGAGGACCGCGTCTCTATGGTTGCAGGCAGGGGTCCCTGCGCTAGCTTTATTGGCGAGCAGCGAGGCTGGGGGGGGGAGGGGGGCAAGACAGCCTTAAATAAAATACGAATATAAAAAGTTTTATAAATGGCTGAGTCCCAAATAGGATTACAATCAAAGTTTACAATTTATTAAACGAATAGAGGCAAGCAAGCAGCGCTGGGTGCGCCGGGAGTCTCTGCTCCCCCAGGACGCACGCCTGTTACGTAAGGCAGCTGGTTTTGATGCTCCCAGGCTAATACATATTCATTACTACTTCGAGAAGAGGCAGGGTTATTAGAATTGGTTTCCGGAATCCGAAACCCCTCCCAGGGGCGCCTGCGTACCAGTCTCTGGTGGTCTCTCGGGGCTTGCTCGGGCTGAATGCTGGTTGTCTTCCTCTCAGGCTTTTGTCCTTCAATTGTCCTTCAGCTCCCCTTTCCTCCTCGTTTGGGAGCCTCTGCGCCGGATTTCAGAAACTCTAGCAACATCCCCTGCAGTAGTCAGCACTTTTCCCTAAAAACCCCTTTGTTCTCTTATCACCTAGACCCGGGCCTCGATGGTAACCCTTCAAATCCCTTAGTGACACGAATTGCTGGACCATTCCTTACAAAAGGAAGGATAAAATATGTAGAGGAGCAATGGCACCCGCGAAAGCCCGGCGCCGCGGGCAGAGGCAGCGAAGGTTGACGGCAGAACAGTGCTCGGTTTGAACACGGAGAGGGAAAGCGAGGGGAAGGTGGCCGAAGCCGGCCGCAGTCTCTGAGCTCTCCTCCTCCTGATTGTTTTCTCTCAAAGCCATTTCTGTCTGTGTGCGGGCACCCGGAGCCGGCAGAAGTCCCCGTGAAGTCCTTCGGCAGGACGGAGGGCTGCGTGGGCTCCAGTGAGAGAGGGAGTTAGGAGAATCTTATCAAGTAGAGATAGAGCGCTGACAGCGTTAAACTAGGATGCTACTTAGTGTCTTTGCTAACTATGGTGCATTGTGCCAATTAACTAAAGCAAGAAGCCTTGGGCCCCTTACCAAGGTCAGTCTCCTAATAAGAGAGTGAGCCTGTCTTAAGAAACTGGGAGAAACTGGTCCTGCAGGTGGACAAGAGCCAAAGAGCAACTGAGTCTGTGCAAAGACAAGAGGTCAACTAGCGGTGACGAGGAAGAGTCATCAATCTTCATGCCCACGACCTCCCGTGCTGCCCAGCGCTGAATAAACATACCTACTTTACAATCTCACTGATTGTGGAGTCCCTTTTCCGCAAGTCACTAGCAGCGGTTTCTTCCGCAGAGGTTTTCCCAGAGCCGCTTCAAAGCTTCCCTCGCGGAGCTGGGGCGTCGCAGGGGGTCGTCAAAGCACGCACGCGCACACACACACACACACACACACACACACACACACACACACAGGCGTTGTTGTCCAAACAGAAAGTATTTACAACAAATTCGACAAGCGGTTTTCCTCTGCCAGCAGCAAATGCCTGAGGGCCCCTACAGCTTCACAAATCATAGCACAAAGAGCCTAAAGTTCCTCTAAAATTTAGGGAAATGATTCAAAATAGATCTGCTAGGGGAAAACGATCACTGGCAGCAGGGTACACAATACACGCGAGTCTCAGCTCTCCTCCGCAGGGTCAGTGCCCACGCCCAAGTGCGACGCTGATGGCACCCGAACATTTGCTGTAGCAGGCAGCAGAGCCAGCAGCTCAGGGGAGCAATTTTAAAAACCAGGAGGCACTTAAACCAACCCTTAATTGACCCAGTTACTGCAGGAGAGTCCCGACTACTCGCCCTGGAGTCCTACTGTCACCAGCAAAAAGCACCAACCAAAGCTTGGGGGAACTTTGGTACAGCACAAGAGAAGGGAGTGGGGGTAGCGTAGCCGTATCGCAGAGCTGCTGCTTTTCACACCATTTTATCATCCCTGATAATTGAAAGTAAGGCCGGGTGGGCTGACCCCACCACCACCACTCCTGGCAGCATGTTTGGTCCACAACGCTAGAATAATTATTTTGCTCCCTCCCGCCCTTACAGCTTCATCATCTGAAAAGATTACAGTCAAAACAATGGCATACACAAATAAAAGTCAAGAGTTGACATAGTAACTCCGGGATTTGGGTATCAACTGTCCGAGAAATCAGAACACCCAGGCTTCACAATGTGCCCAACATCGAGCTGTGCCAAGGGGGGGCGGAAGGAAGAAGCTTTCCGTTTAAGCCTTCAGAGCATCGCTCCATCACTACGTCAATTCACAGCCACCACAGCGTGCCGATGGACATCTTTCTGTGCCAAAAGAAACAAGTGCTTTGTCCTCTTGATATCAAAGGTAGCCACCTATACTTACGGAACTATGCACAAGACCTTAACTCTGACCAGCAGGAAAACTTAGGACAACTGAGTGCAGATCCTGCCAATTTCTACCAGTTCCAACTGTGCTTTAAGTCTCATTGCAAAGCCTCAGTTAGAAAAAGGATCACCTCGGGGTATCCAACAAGAAGAAGAGTTGTTTTCTTTTTTTTTTTTTTTTTTTTTTAATATACCATAGGACTATGCAGTTCAATCATCAATCATCTTGGAAAGCTCAAGGAGGAGGTCATCCTCATCCTTCCCTGGGTCCAAGTCGAGCTCGGCTTCCAGTATGCCGTCTGAGAGTTCCCAAAGTAGCATCTCTAAATCCTCGTCTACAGATACGGGCGCGTTGCCTGTGGAACTCAGCCGGCGTGTCCTTGCTTCTTCTAGCTGGGAAGAAGCTGAAGTCGAGCTTGAGAACTCCATTGGCTCCACGGATTCTGCCTGGCTTCCAAGATGTGCTTCAGGTCTTGGCAGAGCAAGGAAGAGAACAATCAGTATATGCCATTTCTTAACGGGAAATCCCTTTTCTGCAAACCGGCTCTTAAAACCGTAGCCAACCCCTCCTGCACTTCAATCTTACCCAGGGATTGTTATTCAATTAACCCAGGGCTACATTTAGAGCCCAATATATTAGCAGGTACATTTTTCAGTTTGGGGGTTTCTCTGTGAAGCCAGAGCACCCGGAGTCTAGCAAAGATGGGAAACCAACATGGCCTCCCGGAAGCCCAGTGTCCGAGAACTACATCTCCCGGCATGCTCTGGGAAAACAATATGGACTCCCGGAAACCCGGTGGCCAAGAACTACATTTCCCAGCACTCCCCAGAAAATTGAGCCTCGCAGCGTGCCGTAGGACGCCATTTTTTGCTCTGTTACATTACCGGTTTCGTGTTTATGGAGGGTTTTCCCGCCGTTTTGGGGGGTTTCCCCTCAATTTCGGGTTTTCAGCTCTCCATTTCAGAGTTCTTCCCCGCAATTTTGGGGTTCCTTCCCCTAATTTGGTGCTTCGCCCCCCCCCCCACTTTTGGGGTTCCCCCTCCATTTTGGGGATTCCCCCCAATTCCAAGCCCCCCACAATTTTGGAGGCCCCCACCATCCTTTCTTGGCCTGCCACCCTAATATTAAGGTTCTTTCCCCCAATGTTGGGGTTCTCACCACATGTTTGAGGTTCCTTCCCTTAATTTGGGGCTTAGCTCCCCGGGATCTGGGGCTTTAACCCCAATTTTGGGGGTCCCCCCCAAGTTTGGGGATTCCTCCCCAGGTCTGGGGGGGGTCCACATTCAATTCTGGAATTTCACACTTCCATTTAAGTCTTCTTCCCCCCAATTTGGGGGTTCACCCACCCAATTTTGGGGGTTCCTCCCCTAATTTGGGGGGACCCGACCAATTTTGGGGGTCCCCCCCAATTGTAGAGTCCCCCACCCTCCTTTTTTGGGTTCCCCCCTAATATTAAAGAGTTCTTCCGCCCAATTTTGGGGGACCCCACAATTTGGCCGTTCCTTCCCCTAACTTTGGGCTTCAACCCTTCGATTTTGGGGGGGGCTCCCCCCCTCTTATTTTGGCCTTCCGCCCTAATATTAGGCCTAACCCCTAAGAACCTTGACCCCTAAGCCTATGGCAACCACGGATCTAACCCTAACCCCTACCCCAACAAACCCTAGAAACCCTAACCCTAAAAACCCTTGCAGCCCTAACCCGATAAAATTTACCACACTAAACCCCTGAAGACTGTTCTGGGGGGTCCACATTCAATTCTGGAATTTCACACTTCCATTTAAGTGTTCTTCCCCCCCAATATGGGGGTTCGCCCACCCAATTTTGGGGGTTCCTCCCCTAATTGGGGGGGACACAACCAATTTTGGGGGGGACACAACCAATTTTGGGGGGGACACAACCAATTTTAGAGTCCCCCACCCTCCTTTTTTGGGTTTCCCCCAATATTAAGAGCTCTTCCGCTCAATTTTGGGGGACCCCACAATTTTGACGTTCCTTCCCCTAACTTTGGGCTTCAACCCTTCAATTTTGGGTGGGCTCCTCCCCTCTTATTTTGGCCTTCCGCCCTAATATTAGGCCTAACCCCTAAGAACCTTGACCCCTAACCCTATGGCAACCACGGATCTAACCCTAACCCCTACCCCAACAAACCCTAGAAACCCTAACCCTAAAAACCCTTACAGCCCTAACCCGATAAAATTTACCACACTAAACCCCTGAAGACTGTTCTGGGGGGTCCACATCCAATTCTGGAATTTCACACTTCCATTTAAGTCTTCTTCCCCCCAATTTGGGGGTTCGCCCACCCAATTTTGGGGGTTCCTCCCCTAATTTGGGGGGGACACAACCGATTTTAGAGTCCCCCACCCTCCTTTTTTGGGTTCCCCCCTAATATTAAAAGTTCTTCCGCCCAATTTTGGGGGACCCCACAATTTTGACGTTCCTTCCCCTAACTTGGGGCTTCAACCCTTCAATTTTGGGGGGGGCTCCCACCCTCTTATTTTGGCCTTCCGCCCTAATATTAGGCCTAACCCCTAAGAACCTTGACCCCTAACGCTATGGCAACCACGGATCTAACCCTAACCCCTACCCCAACAAACCCTAGAAACCCTAACCCTAAAAACCCTTACAGCCCTAACCCGATAAAATTTACCACACTAAACCCCTGAAGACTGTTCTGGGGGGTCCACATTCAATTCTGGAATTTCACACTTCCATTTAAGTGTTCTGCCCCCCCAATATGGGGGTTCGCCCACCCAATTTTGGGGGTTCCTCCCCTAATTGGGGGGGACACAACCAATTTTGGGGGGGACACAACCAATTTGGGGGGGGACACAACCAATTTGGGGGGTCCCCCCAATTTTAGAGTCCCCCACCCTCCTTTTTTGGGTTTCCCCCAATATTAAGAGCTCTTCCGCCCTATTTTGGGGGACCCCACAATTTTGACGTTTCTTCCCCTAAATTGGGGCTTCGACCCTTCAATTTTGGGGGGGGCTCCCCCCTTAGTTTGGCCTTCCACCCTAATATTGGGCCTTACCCCTAGGAACCCTGACCCCTAACACTACGGCTCCCACGGATCTAACCCTAACCCCTACCCCAAAAAACCCTAGAAACCCTAACCCTAAAAACCCTTACAGTCCTAACCCGATAAAATTTACCACACTAGACCTACGCCTAAAAGCCCTAACCCTAAAAATTAAGACCCTCTAAACCCTAACCCAAAACGTAAAGATTCTCAAAGCCCTAACGCTGGAGACCCTAACCTTAAAAAAAAAAAAATAAGACCTTAAAACCCTAACCCTAAATACCTGACCATAACTAAAACCCTAAGACCCTAACCCTAAAAACCCTATCACCACTAAAACCACAAAATACTTTAAAACCTTAACACACTAACCCCCAAACCCTAACCCTTATAACTCCAACCCTAACAACCTTAAAATCCTAACCCTAAACCCTGGAAACCCTAACCCTGAAACCCAACCCTAGTGCCTTAGCCCTGAAACCTTAAAACCCTAACACCTTATTAGAAACACTCTGTAACCAATACCATAGGCTCAGGCAAGTATCTCAGTGAGGTAGCATTTTTATTCACGATTGCAATGGCAGGCGTCCCACAAGCCACCTACTAGTTCCATAACACAGTTTATATAATTTTTTTTTTCCTCTCGGTGACCAGGACCCTCCCCAGTTTCCCCATTGACTGAGTAATCCATGTTCACGATCTATCCAGTGCTTCACAGAAAATACACAGCTGCTGGCCTGTTACTAGTCAATTTTATTTTTTTCTTGACTGTTTTCCTCTTTGAGGTGGTAATGTTTCTTACACCGTGATTTCCACCCAATTGCTCTAAGGATTCTGGTTGTCTGCATTTTACAAGGTTGTCTGTTAAGCTTTCTTATCACTGCAAGCATATATCAATACCACCCTCCTTCCCTCTAAACGATGTAACTCTGTGCAAAAACATTTTTATTCCCACAACCTTGATCCCCTTACCCTAAAATCCTTATTCTCTTTAACCCTAACAACTCTAACCACAACCCTAACCCTTCATATCAACCCCCCGACGCTAATGACACTGACTAATGATCCAAACCCCAAACCCCAGGCAACCAACAAAGAAACAGACACAAAGCTGAAAACTACAAAAAAGGCAAAACCCTGGATACAGACCCCAAATCACAAACACGCTACCAAAATGCTACAGAAAAGCCCCAGACGCAGGCCCCAAGCACTACAGCTAGGCCCCAGAAGCTCTAGACACATCCCAAAGCCAAAATGCAATCCCCAAACACTACAGAAAAGCCCCCAAACACCAGACACAGGCTGCAGAAGTCTACAAGCAGGCCCCAGCCACACCCGGATGCAGACCCCAACTGTCCACAAGCAGCTCCCAACCCACCCCCCCCATGAACTGGACCCCCCCCCCCCACCACCCAGATGCATGCCCCAGGCCCCAGGCCTCAGCCCCAGCCCCCACACCCCAGACTCAGGCCCCAAAGGTGTACAACCAGCTCCCAACTGCCCCCCTCAAAGGGAGGCCCCAAAGCCTGCCAGAGGACCCTAGAGCGTACAAGCAGCTCCCAACCCCCCCGGCACAGGCCCCAAACCCCCCCAGACACAGGCCCCAAAGGTGTACAAGCAACTCCCCATCCTCCCCAGAGGCACGCCCCAAAGGTGTACAAACAGCCCCAACCCCCCAAAACCCAGACCCCTACAGCGTAGAAGCAGCTCCCAACCCCATGCCCCCAAGGCACATGCCCCAACCCCTCCCCCAAGGCAGGCCCTAACAGTGTACAAGCAGCTCCCACCCCCCCCCAGACGCAGGCCCCAAAGGTGTACAAGCAGGCCCCTACAGTATACAAGCAGCTCACAACCACCCCCCCAAAGGCAGGCCCCAAGCCCCTCCAGATGCAAGCCCGAAAGGTTAAAACCAGCTCCAACCCCCTAACCCCCCCCGCCCCGCGCAGACGCAGGCCCCAAAGGTGTACAAGCAGTTCCCAACCCCTCCAAGGCAGGCCCCAAAAGTGTACAGGCAGGCCCCTACAGTGTAGAAACGCTCCAACCCCCCCCGCTTCCACCTCGAGGGAGGCCCTCCCCCCCCAGTATACACGAAGCTCCCAACCCCCTCTCAGAGGAATGCCTAAAAAAGTATACAAGCAGCTCCTAACACCCCCCCCCCCCCCCCCCAAAAGAGGCAGTCCCCAAAGGTGTACAAGCAGGCCCTCAAATCCCTTAGGTGTACAAGCAGGCCCTTCAAATCCCTTAGCCCCTGCACCAGCTTTATTGGCGAGCAGCGAGGCTGGGGGGGGAGGGGGGCACGACAGCCTTAAATAAAATACAAATATAAAAAGTGTTATAAATGGCTGTTATAAATCCAAATAGGATTACAATCAAAGTTTACAATTTATTAAACGAATAGAGGCAAGCAAGCAGCGCTGGGTGCGCCGGGAGTCTCTGCTCCCCCAGGACGCACGCCTGTTACGTAAGGCGGCTGGTTTTGATGCTCCCAGGCTAATACATATTCATTACTACTTCGAGAAGAGGCAGGGTTATTAGAATTGGTTTCCGGAATCCGAAACCCCTCCCAGGGGCGCCTGCGTACCAGTCTCTGGTGGTCTCTCGGGGCTTGCTCGGGCTGAATGCTGGTTGTCTTCCTCTCAGGCTTTTGTCCTTCAATTGTCCTTCAGCTCCCCCTTCCTCCTCGTTTGGGAGCCTCTGCGCCGGATTTCAGAAACTCTAGCAACATCCCCTGCAGTAGTCAGCACTTTTCCCTAAAAACCCCTTTGTTCTCTTATCACCTAGACCCGGGCCTCGATGGTAACCCTTCAAATCCCTTAGTGACACGAATTGCTGGACCATTCCTTACAAAAGGAAGGATAAAATATGTAGAGGAGCAATGGCACCCGCGAAAGCCCGGCGCCGCGGGCAGAGGCAGCGAAGGTTGACGGCAGAACAGTGCTCGGTTTGAACACGGAGAGGGAAAGCGAGGGGAAGGTGGCCGAAGCCGGCCGCAGTCTCTGAGCTCTCCTCCTCCTGATTGTTTTCTCTCAAAGCCATTTCTGTCTGTGTGCGGGCACCCGGAGCCGGCAGAAGTCCCCATGAAGTCCTTCGGCAGGACGGAGGGCTGCGTGGGCTCCAGTGAGAGAGGGAGTTAGGAGAATCTTATCAAGTAGAGATAGAGCGCTGACAGCGTTAAACTAGGATGCTACTTAGTGTCTTTGCTAACTATGGTGCATTGTGCCAATTAACTAAAGCAAGAATCCCTGGGCCCCTTACCAAGGTCAGTCTCCTAATAAGAGAGTGAGCCTGTCTTAAGAAACTGGGAGAAACTGGTCCTGCAGATGGACAAGAGCCAAGGAGCAACTGAGTCTGTGCAAAGACAAGAGGTCAACTAGCGGTGACGAGGAAGAGTCATCAATCTTCATGCCCACGACCTCCCGTGCTGCCCAGCGCTGAATAAACATACCTACTTTACAATCTCACTGATTGTGGAGTCCCTTTTCCGCAAGTCACTAGCAGCGGTTTCTTCCGCAGAGGTTTTCCCAGAGCCGCTTCAAAGCTTCCCTCGCGGAGCTGGGGCGTCGCAGGGGGTCGTCAAAGCACGCACGCACACACACACACACACACACACACACACACACACACACAGGCGTTGTTGTCCAAACAGAAAGTATTTACAACAAATTCGACAAGCGGTTTTCCTCTGCCAGCAGCAAATGCCTGAGGGCCCCTACAGCTTCACAAATCATAGCACAAAGAGCCTAAAGTTCCTCTAAAATTTAGGGAAATGATTCAAAATAGATCTGCTAGGGGAAAACGATCACTGGCGGCAGGGTACACAATACACGCGAGTCTCAGCTCTCCTCCGCAGGGTCAGTGCCCACGCCCAAGTGCGACGCTGATGGCACCCGAACATTTGCTGTAGCAGGCAGCAGAGCCAGCAGCTCAGGGGAGCAATTTTAAAAACCAGGAGGCACTTAAACCAACCCTTAATTGACCCAGTTACTGCAGGAGAGTCCCGACTACTCGCCCTGGAGTCCTACTGTCACCAGCAAAAAGCACCAACCAAAGCTTGGGGGAACTTTGGTACAGCACAAGAGAAGGGAGTGGGGGTAGCGTAGCCGTATCGCAGAGCTGCTGCTTTTCACACCATTTTATCATCCCTGATAACTGAAAGTAAGGCCGGGTGGGCTGACCCCACCACCACCACTCCTGGCAGCATGTTTGGTCCACAACGCTAGAATAATTATTTTGCTCCCTCCCGCCCTTACAGCTTCATCATCTGAAAAGATTACAGTCAAAACAATGGCATACACAAATAAAAGTCAAGAGTTGACATAGTAACTCCGGGATTTGGGTATCAACTGTCCGAGAAATCAGAACACCCAGGCTTCACAATGTGCCCAACATCGAGCTGTGCCAAGGGGGGGCGGAAGGAAGAAGCTTTCCGTTTAAGCCTTCAGAGCATCGCTCCATCACTACGTCAATTCACAGCCACCACAGCGTGCCGATGGACATCTTTCTGTGCCAAAAGAAACAAGTGTTTTGTCCTCTTGATATCAAAGGTAGCCACCTATACTTACGGAACTATGCACAAGACCTTAACTCTGACCAGCAGGAAAACTTAGGACAACTGAGTGCAGATCCTGCCAATTTCTACCAGTTCCAACTGTGCTTTAAGTCTCATTGCAAAGCCTCAGTTAGAAAAAGGATCACCTCGGGGTATCCAACAAGAAGAAGAGTTGTTTTCTTTTTTTTTTTTTTTTTTTTTAATATACCATAGGACTATGCAGTTCAATCATCAATCATCTTGGAAAGCTCAAGGAGGAGGTCATCCTCATCCTTCCCTGGGTCCAAGTCGAGCTCGGCTTCCAGTATGCCGTCTGAGAGTTCCCAAAGTAGCATCTCTAAATCCTCGTCTACAGATACGGGCGCGTTGCCTGTGGAACTCAGCCGGCGTGTCCTTGCTTCTTCTAGCTGGGAAGAAGCTGAAGTCGAGCTTGAGAACTCCATTGGCTCCACGGATTCTGCCTGGCTTCCAAGATGTGCTTCAGGTCTTGGCAGAGCAAGGAAGAGAACAATCAGTATATGCCATTTCTTAACGGGAAATCCCTTTTCTGCAAACCGGCTCTTAAAACCGTAGCCAACCCCTCCTGCACTTCAATCTTACCCAGGGATTGTTATTCAATTAACCCAGGGCTACATTTAGAGCCCAATATATTAGCAGGTACATTTTTCAGTTTGGGGGTTTCTCTGTGAAGCCAGAGCACCCGGAGTCTAGCAAAGATGGGAAACCAACATGGCCTCCCGGAAGCCCAGTGTCCGAGAACTACATCTCCCGGCATGCTCTGGGAAAACAATATGGACTCCCGGAAACCCGGTGGCCAAGAACTACATTTCCCAGCACTCCCCAGAAAATTGAGCCTCGCAGCGTGCCGTAGGACGCCATTTTTTGCTCTGTTACATTACCGGTTTCGTGTTTATGGAGGGTTTTCCCGCCGTTTTGGGGGGTTTCCCCTCAATTTCGGGTTTTCAGCTCTCCATTTCAGAGTTCTTCCCCGCAATTTTGGGGTTCCTTCCCCTAATTTGGTGCTTCGCCCCCCCCCCCACTTTTGGGGTTCCCCCTCCATTTTGGGGATTCCCCCCAATTCCAAGCCCCCCACAATTTTGGAGGCCCCCACCATCCTTTCTTGGCCTGCCACCCTAATATTAAGGTTCTTTCCCCCAATGTTGGGGTTCTCACCACATGTTTGAGGTTCCTTCCCTTAATTTGGGGCTTAGCTCCCCGGGATCTGGGGCTTTAACCCCAATTTTGGGGGTCCCCCCCAAGTTTGGGGATTCCTCCCCAGGTCTGGGGGGGGTCCACATTCAATTCTGGAATTTCACACTTCCATTTAAGTCTTCTTCCCCCCAATTTGGGGGTTCACCCACCCAATTTTGGGGGTTCCTCCCCTAATTTGGGGGGACCCGACCAATTTTGGGGGTCCCCCCCAATTGTAGAGTCCCCCACCCTCCTTTTTTGGGTTCCCCCCTAATATTAAAGAGTTCTTCCGCCCAATTTTGGGGGACCCCACAATTTGGCCGTTCCTTCCCCTAACTTTGGGCTTCAACCCTTCGATTTTGGGGGGGGCTCCCCCCCTCTTATTTTGGCCTTCCGCCCTAATATTAGGCCTAACCCCTAAGAACCTTGACCCCTAAGCCTATGGCAACCACGGATCTAACCCTAACCCCTACCCCAACAAACCCTAGAAACCCTAACCCTAAAAACCCTTGCAGCCCTAACCCGATAAAATTTACCACACTAAACCCCTGAAGACTGTTCTGGGGGGTCCACATTCAATTCTGGAATTTCACACTTCCATTTAAGTGTTCTTCCCCCCCAATATGGGGGTTCGCCCACCCAATTTTGGGGGTTCCTCCCCTAATTGGGGGGGACACAACCAATTTTGGGGGGGACACAACCAATTTTGGGGGGGACACAACCAATTTTAGAGTCCCCCACCCTCCTTTTTTGGGTTTCCCCCAATATTAAGAGCTCTTCCGCTCAATTTTGGGGGACCCCACAATTTTGACGTTCCTTCCCCTAACTTTGGGCTTCAACCCTTCAATTTTGGGTGGGCTCCTCCCCTCTTATTTTGGCCTTCCGCCCTAATATTAGGCCTAACCCCTAAGAACCTTGACCCCTAACCCTATGGCAACCACGGATCTAACCCTAACCCCTACCCCAACAAACCCTAGAAACCCTAACCCTAAAAACCCTTACAGCCCTAACCCGATAAAATTTACCACACTAAACCCCTGAAGACTGTTCTGGGGGGTCCACATCCAATTCTGGAATTTCACACTTCCATTTAAGTCTTCTTCCCCCCAATTTGGGGGTTCGCCCACCCAATTTTGGGGGTTCCTCCCCTAATTTGGGGGGGACACAACCGATTTTAGAGTCCCCCACCCTCCTTTTTTGGGTTCCCCCCTAATATTAAAAGTTCTTCCGCCCAATTTTGGGGGACCCCACAATTTTGACGTTCCTTCCCCTAACTTGGGGCTTCAACCCTTCAATTTTGGGGGGGGCTCCCACCCTCTTATTTTGGCCTTCCGCCCTAATATTAGGCCTAACCCCTAAGAACCTTGACCCCTAACGCTATGGCAACCACGGATCTAACCCTAACCCCTACCCCAACAAACCCTAGAAACCCTAACCCTAAAAACCCTTACAGCCCTAACCCGATAAAATTTACCACACTAAACCCCTGAAGACTGTTCTGGGGGGTCCACATTCAATTCTGGAATTTCACACTTCCATTTAAGTGTTCTGCCCCCCCAATATGGGGGTTCGCCCACCCAATTTTGGGGGTTCCTCCCCTAATTGGGGGGGACACAACCAATTTTGGGGGGGACACAACCAATTTGGGGGGGTCCCCCCAATTTTAGAGTCCCCCACCCTCCTTTTTTGGGTTTCCCCCAATATTAAGAGCTCTTCCGCCCAATTTTGGGGGACCCCACAATTTTGACGTTTCTTCCCCTAAATTGGGGCTTCGACCCTTCAATTTTGGGGGGGGCTCCCCCCTTAGTTTGGCCTTCCACCCTAATATTGGGCCTTACCCCTAAGAACCCTGACCCCTAACACTACGGCTCCCACGGATCTAACCCTAACCCCTACCCCAAAAAACCCTAGAAACCCTAACCCTAAAAACCCTTACAGTCCTAACCCGATAAAATTTACCACACTAGACCTACGCCTAAAAGCCCTAACCCTAAAAATTAAGACCCTCTAAACCCTAACCCAAAACGTAAAGATTCTCAAAGCCCTAACGCTGGAGACCCTAGCCTTAAAAAAAAAAAAATAAGACCTTAAAACCCTAACCCTAAATACCTGACCATAACTAAAACCCTAAGACCCTAACCCTAAAAACCCTATCAACACTAAAACCACAAAATACTTTAAAACCTTAACACACTAACCCCCAAACCCTAACCCTTATAACTCCAACCCTAACAACCTTAAAATCCTAACCCTAAACCCTGGAAACCCTAACCCTGAAACCCAACCCTAGTGCCTTAGCCCTGAAACCTTAAAACCCTAACACCTTATTAGAAACACTCTGTAACCAATACCATAGGCTCAGGCAAGTATCTCAGTGAGGTAGCATTTTTATTCACGATTGCAATGGCAGGCGTCCCACAAGCCACCTACTAGTTCCATAACACAGTTTATATAATTTTTTTTTTCCTCTCGGTGACCAGGACCCTCCCCAGTTTCCCCATTGACTGAGTAATCCATGTTCACGATCTATCCAGTGCTTCACAGAAAATACACAGCTGCTGGCCTGTTACTAGTCAATTTTATTTTTTTCTTGACTGTTTTCTTCTTTGAGGTGGTAATGTTTCTTACACCGTGATTTCCACCCAATTGCTCTAAGGATTCTGGTTGTCTGCATTTTACAAGGTTGTCTGTTAAGCTTTCTTATCACTGCAAGCATATATCAATACCACCTTCCTTCCCTCTAAACGATGTAACTCTGTGCAAAAACATTTTTATTCCCACAACCTTGATCCCCTTACCCTAAAATCCTTATTCTCTTTAACCGTAACAACTCTAACCACAACCCTAACCCTTCATATCAACCCCCCGACGCTAATGACACTGACTAATGATCCAAACCCCAAACCCCAGGCAACCAACAAAGAAACAGACACAAAGCTGAAAACTACAAAAAAGGCAAAACCCTGGATACAGACCCCAAATCACAAACACGCTACCAAAATGCTACAGAAAAGCCCCAGACGCAGGCCCCAAGCACTACAGCTAGGCCCCAGAAGCTCTAGACACATCCCAAAGCCAAAATGCAATCCCCAAACACTACAGAAAAGCCCCCAAACACCAGACACAGGCTGCAGAAGTCTACAAGCAGGCCCCAGCCACACCCGGATGCAGACCCCAACTGTCCACAAGCAGCTCCCAACCCACCCCCCCCATGAACTGGACCCCCCCCCCCCACCACCCAGATGCATGCCCCAGGCCCCAGGCCTCAGCCCCAGCCCCCACACCCCAGACTCAGGCCCCAAAGGTGTACAACCAGCTCCCAACTGCCCCCCTCAAAGGGAGGCCCCAAAGCCTGCCAGAGGACCCTAGAGCGTACAAGCAGCTCCCAACCCCCCCGGCACAGGCCCCAACCCCCCCCCAGACACAGGCCCCAAAGGTGTACAAGCAACTCCCCATCCTCCCCAGAGGCACGCCCCAAAGGTGTACAAACAGCCCCAACCCCCCAAGACCCAGACCCCTACAGCGTAGAAGCAGCTCCCAACCCCATGCCCCCAAGGCACATGCCCCAACCCCTCCCCCAAGGCAGGCCCTAACAGTGTACAAGCAGCTGCCACCTCCCCCCAGACGCAGGCCCCAAAGGTGTACAAGCAGGCCCCTACAGTATACAAGCAGCTCACAACCACCCCCCCAAAGGCAGGCCCCAAGCCCCTCCAGATGCAAGCCCGAAAGGTTAAAACCAGCTCCAACCCCCTAACCCCCCCCGCCCCGCGCAGACGCAGGCCCCAAAGGTGTACAAGCAGTTCCCAACCCCTCCAAGGCAGGCCCCAAAAGTGTACAGGCAGGCCCCTACAGTGTAGAAACGCTCCAACCCCCCCCGCTTCCACCTCGAGGGAGGCCCTCCCCCCCCAGTATACACGAAGCTCCCAACCCCCTCTCAGAGGAATGCCTAAAAAAGTATACAAGCAGCTCCTAACACCCCCCCCCCCCCCCCCCAAAAGAGGCAGTCCCCAAAGGTGTACAAGCAGGCCCTCAAATCCCTTAGGTGTACAAGCAGGCCCTTCAAATCCCTTAGCCCCTGCGCCAGCTTTATTGGCGAGCAGCGAGGCTGGGGGGGGAGGGGGGCAAGACAGCCTTAAATAAAATACAAATATAAAAAGTGTTATAAATGGCTGTTATAAATCCAAATAGGATTACAATCAAAGTTTACAATTTATTAAACGAATAGAGGCAAGCAAGCAGCGCTGGGTGCGCCGGGAGTCTCTGCTCCCCCAGGACGCACGCCTGTTACGTAAGGCGGCTGGTTTTGATGCTCCCAGGCTAATACATATTCATTACTACTTCGAGAAGAGGCAGGGTTATTAGAATTGGTTTCCGGAATCCGAAACCCCTCCCAGGGGCGCCTGCGTACCAGTCTCTGGTGGTCTCTCGGGGCTTGCTCGGGCTGAATGCTGGTTGTCTTCCTCTCAGGCTTTTGTCCTTCAATTGTCCTTCAGCTCCCCCTTCCTCCTCGTTTGGGAGCCTCTGCGCCGGATTTCAGAAACTCTAGCAACATCCCCTGCAGTAGTCAGCACTTTTCCCTAAAAACCCCTTTGTTCTCTTATCACCTAGACCCGGGCCTCGATGGTAACCCTTCAAATCCCTTAGTGACACGAATTGCTGGACCATTCCTTACAAAAGGAAGGATAAAATATGTAGAGGAGCAATGGCACCCGCGAAAGCCCGGCGCCGCGGGCAGAGGCAGCGAAGGTTGACGGCAGAACAGTGCTCGGTTTGAACACGGAGAGGGAAAGCGAGGGGAAGGTGGCCGAAGCCGGCCGCAGTCTCTGAGCTCTCCTCCTCCTGATTGTTTTCTCTCAAAGCCATTTCTGTCTGTGTGCGGGCACCCGGAGCCGGCAGAAGTCCCCGTGAAGTCCTTCGGCAGGACGGAGGGCTGCGTGGGCTCCAGTGAGAGAGGGAGTTAGGAGAATCTTATCAAGTAGAGATAGAGCGCTGACAGCGTTAAACTAGGATGCTACTTAGTGTCTTTGCTAACTATGGTGCATTGTGCCAATTAACTAAAGCAAGAAGCCTTGGGCCCCTTACCAAGGTCAGTCTCCTAATAAGAGAGTGAGCCTGTCTTAAGAAACTGGGAGAAACTGGTCCTGCAGGTGGACAAGAGCCAAGGAGCAACTGAGTCTGTGCAAAGACAAGAGGTCAACTAGCGGTGACGAGGAAGAGTCATCAATCTTCATGCCCACGACCTCCCGTGCTGCCCAGCGCTGAATAAACATACCTACTTTACAATCTCACTGATTGTGGAGTCCCTTTTCCGCAAGTCACTAGCAGCGGTTTCTTCCGCAGAGGTTTTCCCAGAGCCGCTTCAAAGCTTCCCTCGCGGAGCTGGGGCGTCGCAGGGGGTCGTCAAAGCACGCACGCGCACACACACACACACACACACACACACACACACACACACAGGCGTTGTTGTCCAAACAGAAAGTATTTACAACAAATTCGACAAGCGGTTTTCCTCTGCCAGCAGCAAATGCCTGAGGGCCCCTACAGCTTCACAAATCATAGCACAAAGAGCCTAAAGTTCCTCTAAAATTTAGGGAAATGATTCAAAATAGATCTGCTAGGGGAAAACGATCACTGGCGGCAGGGTACACAATACACGCGAGTCTCAGCTCTCCTCCGCAGGGTCAGTGCCCACGCCCAAGTGCGACGCTGATGGCACCCGAACATTTGCTGTAGCAGGCAGCAGAGCCAGCAGCTCAGGGGAGCAATTTTAAAAACCAGGAGGCACTTAAACCAACCCTTAATTGACCCAGTTACTGCAGGAGAGTCCCGACTACTCGCCCTGGAGTCCTACTGTCACCAGCAAAAAGCACCAACCAAAGCTTGGGGGAACTTTGGTACAGCACAAGAGAAGGGAGTGGGGGTAGCGTAGCCGTATCGCAGAGCTGCTGCTTTTCACACCATTTTATCATCCCTGATAATTGAAAGTAAGGCCGGGTGGGCTGACCCCACCACCACCACTCCTGGCAGCATGTTTGGTCCACAACGCTAGAATAATTATTTTGCTCCCTCCCGCCCTTACAGCTTCATCATCTGAAAAGATTACAGTCAAAACAATGGCATACACAAATAAAAGTCAAGAGTTGACATAGTAACTCCGGGATTTGGGTATCAACTGTCCGAGAAATCAGAACACCCAGGCTTCACAATGTGCCCAACATCGAGCTGTGCCAAGGGGGGACGGAAGGAAGAAGCTTTCCGTTTAAGCCTTCAGAGCATCGCTCCATCACTACGTCAATTCACAGCCACCACAGCGTGCCGATGGACATCTTTCTGTGCCAAAAGAAACAAGTGCTTTGTCCTCTTGATATCAAAGGTAGCCACCTATAGTTACGGAACCATGCACAAGACCTTAACTCTGACCAGCAGGAAAACTTAGGACAACTGAGTGCAGATCCTGCCAATTTCTACCAGTTCCAACTGTGCTTTAAGTCTCATTGCAAAGCCTCAGTTAGAAAAAGGATCACCTCAGGGTATCCAACAAGAAGAAGAGTTGTTTTCTTTTTTTTCTTTTTTTTTTTTTTTTTAATATACCATAGGACTATGCAGTTCAATCATCAATCATCTTGGAAAGCTCAAGGAGGAGGTCATCCTCATCCTTCCCTGGGTCCAAGTCGAGCTCGGCTTCCAGTATGCCGTCTGAGAGTTCCCAAAGTAGCATCTCTAAATCCTCGTCTACAGATACGGGCGCGTTGCCTGTGGAACTCAGCCGGCGTGTCCTTGCTTCTTCTAGCTGGGAAGAAGCTGAAGTCGAGCTTGAGAACTCCATTGGCTCCACGGATTCTGCCTGGCTTCCAAGATGTGCTTCAGGTCTTGGCAGAGCAAGGAAGAGAACAATCAGTATATGCCATTTCTTAACGGGAAATCCCTTTTCTGCAAACCGGCTCTTAAAACCGTAGCCAACCCCTCCTGCACTTCAATCTTACCCAGGGATTGTTATTCAATTAACCCAGGGCTACATTTAGAGCCCAATATATTAGCAGGTACATTTTTCAGTTTGGGGGTTTCTCTGTGAAGCCAGAGCACCCGGAGTCTAGCAAAGATGGGAAACCAACATGGCCTCCCGGAAGCCCAGTGTCCGAGAACTACATCTCCCGGCATGCTCTGGGAAAACAATATGGACTCCCGGAAACCCGGTGGCCAAGAACTACATTTCCCAGCACTCCCCAGAAAATTGAGCCTCGCACCTTGCCGTAGGACGCCATTTTTTGCTCTGTTACATTACCGGTTTCGTGTTTATGGAGGGTTTTCCCGCCGTTTTGGGGGGTTTCCCCTCAATTTCGGGTTTTCAGCTCTCCATTTCAGAGTTCTTCCCCGCAATTTTGGGGTTCCTTCCCCTAATTTGGTGCTTCCCCTCCCCCCCCACTTTTGGGGTTCCCCCTCCATTTTGGGGATTCCCCCCAATTCCAAGCCCCCCACAATTTTGGAGGCCCCCACCATCCTTTCTTGGCCTGCCACCCTAATATTAAGGTTCTTTCCCCCAATGTTGGGGTTCTCACCACATGTTTGAGGTTCCTTCCCTTAATTTGGGGCTTAGCTCCCCGGGATCTGGGGCTTTAACCCCAATTTTGGGGGTCCCCCCCAAGTTTGGGGATTCCTCCCCAGGTCTGGGGGGGGTCCACATTCAATTCTGGAATTTCACACTTCCATTTAAGTCTTCTTCCCCCCAATTTGGGGGTTTGCCCACCCAATTTTTGGGGTTCCTCCCCTAATTTGGGGGGGACACAACCGACCTGACCAATTTTGGGGGTCCCCCCCAATTGTAGAGTCCCCCACCCTCCTTTTTTGGGTTCCCCCCTAATATTAAAAGTTCTTCTGCCCAATTTTGGGGGACCCCACAATTTTGACGTTCCTTCCCCTAACTTGGGGCTTCAACCCTTCAATTTTGGGGGGGTTCCCACCCTCTTATTTTGGCCTTCCGCCCTAATATTAGGCCTAACCCCTAAGAACCTTGATCCCTAACGCTATGGCAACCACAGATCTAACCCTAACCCCTACCCCAACAAACCCTAGAAACCCTAACCCTAAAAACCCTTACAGCCCTAACCCGATAAAATTTACCACACTAAACCCCTGAAGACTGTTCTGGGGGGTCCACATTCAATTCTGGAATTTCACACTTCCATTTAAGTGTTCTTCCCCCCCAATATGGGGGTTCGCCCACCCAATTTTGGGGGTTCCTCCCCTAATTGGGGGGGACACAACCAATTTTGGGGGGGACACAACCAATTTTGGGGGGGACACAACCAATTTTAGAGTCCCCCACCCTCCTTTTTTGGGTTTCCCCCAATATTAAGAGCTCTTCCGCCCAATTTTGGGGGACCCCACAATTTTGACGTTTCTTCCCCTAAATTGGGGCTTCGACCCTTCAATTTTGGGGGGGGCTCCCCCCTTAGTTTGGCCTTCCACCCTAATATTGGGCCTTACCCCTAAGAACCCTGACCCCTAACACTACGGCTCCCACGGATCTAACCCTAACCCCTACCCCAAAAAACCCTAGAAACCCTAACCCTAAAAACCCTTACAGTCCTAACCCGATAAAATTTACCACACTAGACCTACGCCTAAAAGCCCTAACCCTAAAAATTAAGACCCTCTAAACCCTAACCCAAAACGTAAAGATTCTCAAAGCCCTAACGCTGGAGACCCTAACCTTAAAAAAAAAAAAATAAGACCTTAAAACCCTAACCCTAAATACCTGACCATAACTAAAACCCTAAGACCCTAACCCTAAAAACCCTATCAACACTAAAACCACAAAATACTTTAAAACCTTAACACACTAACCCCCAAACCCTAACCCTTATAACTCCAACCCTAACAACCTTAAAATCCTAACCCTAAACCCTGGAAACCCTAACCCTGAAACCCAACCCTAGTGCCTTAGCCCTGAAACCTTAAAACCCTAACACCTTATTAGAAACACTCTGTAACCAATACCATAGGCTCAGGCAAGTATCTCAGTGAGGTAGCATTTTTATTCACGATTGCAATGGCAGGCGTCCCACAAGCCACCTACTAGTTCCATAACACAGTTTATATAATTTTTTTTTTCCTCTCGGTGACCAGGACCCTCCCCAGTTTCCCCATTGACTGAGTAATCCATGTTCACGATCTATCCAGTGCTTCACAGAAAATACACAGCTGCTGGCCTGTTACTAGTCAATTTTATTTTTTTCTTGACTGTTTTCCTCTTTGAGGTGGTAATGTTTCTTACACCGTGATTTCCACCCAATTGCTCTAAGGATTCTGGTTGTCTGCATTTTACAAGGTTGTCTGTTAAGCTTTCTTATCACTGCAAGCATATATCAATACCACCCTCCTTCCCTCTAAACGATGTAACTCTGTGCAAAAACATTTTTATTCCCACAACCTTGATCCCCTTACCCTAAAATCCTTATTCTCTTTAACCGTAACAACTCTAACCACTACCCTAACCCTTCATATCAACCCCCCGACGCTAATGACACTGACTAATGATCCAAACCCCAAACCCCAGGCAACCAACAAAGAAACAGACACAAAGCTGAAAACTACAAAAAAGGCAAAACCCTGGATACAGACCCCAAATCACAAACACGCTACCAAAATGCTACAGAAAAGCCCCAGACGCAGGCCCCAAGCACTACAGCTAGGCCCCAGAAGCTCTAGACACATCCCAAAGCCAAAATGCAATCCCCAAACACTACAGAAAAGCCCCCAAACACCAGACACAGGCTGCAGAAGTCTACAAGCAGGCCCCAGCCACACCCGGATGCAGACCCCAACTGTCCACAAGCAGCTCCCAACCCACCCCCCCCATGAACTGGACCCCCCCCCACCACCACCCAGATGCATGCCCCAGGCCCCAGGCCTCAGCCCCAGCCCCCACACCCCAGACTCAGGCCCCAAAGGTGTACAACCAGCTCCCAACTGCCCCCCTCAAAGGGAGGCCCCAAAGCCTGCCAGAGGACCCTAGAGCGTACAAGCAGCTCCCAACCCCCCCGGCACAGGCCCCAACCCCCCCCCAGACACAGGCCCCAAAGGTGTACAAGCAACTCCCCATCCTCCCCAGAGGCACGCCCCAAAGGTGATTCAAAGATCATAAATCCAATTTCTTTAAGTGATTTATTCTTTATTGACGGCGCCGGATGCACGGGGGATCTTTCCGCCTATCGTGCATCCCGAAGTGAAAAGCCGTCCCAAATTTATACATCACAGTGATTAATATTTTATTAACGCCTATACATATTCATTATCTAACCCCGCCTACTCTCGCTTCTCATGCTAATCAGTTTTTTGTGTCCTGCGCCTGCGCAGATCCTCTCAGTGGTCTTGGGCAGGGGTCGTCGAGCTGTGGTCGGTGGTCTCAGAGAGGAAGGCCATAAGTCTTCCTCACAGTGTACTTTTCACCCTTGGTCAGGATTCTGCTGAATTAGCTTTCTTCCTAACCGCAAGGACTGTTTTTTCTTCGAATCTTCTGCTCATTATTTCTTATCTTGGATTCCAATGTCTTGTTCGAGATATATTGCCCGTATGTCCTATTTTGAGATACATTGTCCGTACATCTGCTTCCTGCCCTACACCTAATGTTCTGTTCTCCTTTAATAGTTTCATTCTTAACCCTTTCTTATCTGGAATCGCCTCAGCTTCCCTAATCAATCCCCCCTTTTCTTTTCCCCATGCAAATTCTTTTGCATTGCATGCCCTTATCATTAGCAGTATCGCAGTGACATACATACAAATATTCCTACTACCAATAACATAACCAGATCAGTAAAAACTTGTTCTAACTATTGAAAGTTGGGTAACCATGAGGTTAACTTATTCCATATTTCCTCAAAGCCCCATGAAATGTTATCCTTACTAATCTTATACAGAACCTTTGTTTGTTTCTATATTTCCTCTATGTCGGTAGAGACCTTTCCGAATACAAAAATTCTTCTTCCCAGCCTCTACGATATGTATCTCTCAATACCTTGCCATGTACTTTCGTCAGGGAAGCTATTATTGCCATTCGTTGTAACAATTTCCAATTCCAAACAAGTATTACAAAAGACAATATTAAACTTATACCAACTAACATCAATAGAACAATAATTGGGTGACACAATGTGTTCAAAATCCCAGTTGCAGTTGGCGACCATCCAAAGAGTTTGTCCCACCAGCTATGATCTGTGTCTTGTTTTACTCTTTGCAAAACTCTGTTTATTTCTTTTGTATCATGGTGGACAGTGATTAAAGTCTTCTCTCCATCTTCCTGAATGCCTTTTAAAATTTTGATCAGGTCTTGGTGTTTAAGTAATTGCTTCACTAGCGTGAGGTTCATCCCAATAGGTGTGGGTAATAACTTGTGATACATTGTGTGGTTGGACTTGATCAACTGGTGGGATACCACTGGTGCTGAATATAAAAAATCACACCCGATGATTCTAACAAAGTTACAAATACAAAAGTTAGAGTGATTTTTGCTAGGTAGAGTTATGTTTTCCTCATCTACTTCTACAAAAGCACAAGCAGTTCTTAAACACACACAGCCTTGACCAATATATACAAGCACAGTCTTTTGACTAGTATTTGGATGAATTTCAAAGTGGCAAACACCTTGCTCAGTGTCAAGACAGACATCCTGAGCATCAATTGTGTTGCTCTCACAAATAAATCCTTGTTGTTCCCGGGTAACACATGATTCTAGATTCACAGACTGCCATTTCCCATTCTTCATCCGGGCCCAGGTTCTATGCTCCGAAGGATAGAGCACTGTTTCCTCATGATTTAACCCTAGTGCAACAATGGGGTGGATAACATAAACTGTAGCATTACGTATAGTAAGCACAAAGGCAGTAGCCATGTTAATAATGGGATCATAGGTAAAATTTACCAGAGTCCACCAAGATTGGAACTTCTTTTCGAAATCATTGGCATTGTCCCAAACAATCTTTCGGACTTCAGCCGGAAAAATGCCTTCACTTCCTTCCCTAATGATCAAGGCAGCCGTTGCCTGCATCCATAACTGTACCTGTATACAACTAAGAGCTAAAGATACATTATCTTGTGCCATACTAAGTGCATCTATTATTAGTCTGTGGTCCTGGTCTTCAGCCTTTTCCCATATTGGTAACACCTTTGAAACTTGCCATTGGCTAGTTCCCAATGCCAGTAAGGATGATTGCTCTTATCCTCTGTGGTTACGGCTTCAGACCAAGGCCACCCACCATTCTCTATCATCATAGAAGCACCTTCCAATTCTTGAATCACAATTACAACTATAAGCCACAGAAATAAAACAATTCTGTTAACTAAATTTCTGCTAACTACATTACTAAATACTCCTGACCATAGTGTCTTCATTTCGCTTGACTGAACTTTAGTTTCAGTTCACCGTCACCCAGCGTTACTTTCCAGGGGGCTTTTGGAGCTTTCTTCACTCTCGAATAATGGATCCAGGCCGTCTGCTCCTTAATCTTGATGGCGGTATGTGTTGTCAGCAGCACCTGGTATGGTCCCGTCCACTTTTCTTCCAAAGGGCGACCTGCAAATGCTTTTACATACACATAATCCCCAGGTTTAAAGGGGTGGATTGGTTGGTCCAGCCCTCTAGCCCTGGTTCCTGAGACAACTTTAGATATTTGATCCAACTGTTTTTGGAGTCCTATTAAATAATTATACAAGTATCCCGACCCCAGTTGCGTCAGGTCCTCCCCGCTGAACAAAAACTGATAGGGTCTTCCGTATAATATTTCAAAAGGGCTTAGATTTTCCTTTGTCCGTGGTTTTACTCTAATTCTAAGTAAAGCCAAAGGGAGAGACTGAGGCCATGATAAATTAGTCTCTTGCCCTATTTTGGCTATTTGTTGTTTGATTAGATGATTCATCTTTTCCACTTGTCCGCTTGCCTGTGGTCTGTAAGGGGTATGGAGTTGCCAGTCTACCCCTAAGACCTTACTTACTTCTTGAACTATTTGCGCACAAAAATGAGAGCCTCTATCCGAGGACATTGCTGCCGGAATTCCGAAACGCGGTATTATCTCATTCAGTAAAACCTTAACCACTTCTCTTGCCTTGTTGGTTCGACAGGGAAAAGCCTCCGGCCACCCGGAAAAAGTATCTGTCAAAACCAACAAGTATCGATACCCCCCTTTTCTTGGCAGTTCTGAAAAATCTATCTGCCATTGTTGTCCTGGATAGTTTCCTTTACTGATTATTCCGAACTTTACCCTATTTTCTGTATTAGGGTTATGATGCAAACAAATACTGCATTGCTGGGTTACTTGTTTTACCGTAGTATACAGATTTCTTCCCACCAAGACTCGACTCAGATTTTTATATAAGGTGTCTGCTCCCCAATGAGTCTTATTATGTTCTGCCATGACCATAGGCCATATTAAATTAGAGGGTAGTACAACCCTATTATCTTTCAGGTATACCCATCCATCACTCCTTGCTTTTCCTCCCAGGTCCCCAATTAACTTTTGATCTTCCTGTGTGTACCTAGGTTCCTGTCCTTCACCTAAAGTTTGTATTTTACCGTCTGGTATTAAAGTGAGCGCTTCTGCCTCAGCCAATCCGGCCACCCTTTTTGCTTCTTGGTCAGCCAATCGGTTCCCTACCTCGAAGTCAGCGGTTCCTTTTTGGTGTCCCCGGCAATGTATAACAGCCACCTTCTCTGGGTGCTTTACCGCTTCCAACAACTTCAAAATCTCCTCAGCATATTTTATTTGTTTTCCTTGGGCCGTTAATAATCCTCGTTCCTTCCAGATAGCCCCATGTGCATGCACCACACCAAATGCATACTTAGAGTCTGTCCAGATATTTACTTTCTTTCCTGCTGCTAGTTCCAATGCCCGCGTAAGGGCAATTATTTCTGCTTTCTGAGCAGACGTCCCAGGGGGTAATGGTTTCGACTCAATTACCTGTTGAGTGGTCGTCACCGTATACCCTGCTTTGCGTTGTCCTTGTTTCACAAAGCTGCTTCCATCAGTATACCATGATTCGTCCGTGTCTTCCAAGGGCTCCTCCTTGAGATCTGGTCGGCTAGAATACACAGTTTCCATAGTTTCGATACAATCGTGGACCACTGGCTCGTCAGGAGCGTTACTAAGGAAAGAAGCTGGGTTCACAATGTTAGTAACCACAATTTCTACGTCATCTTGCTCCACCAGTATTGCTTGGTATTTTAAAAATCTTTGAGGGGATAACCAGTGTGCCCCTTTCTGCTCCAAGACTGCCGAGACAGTGTGTGATACCAGCACGGTTATCTTCTGTCCCATAGTGAACTTCTGAGCCTCCTGTATATTCATGATGACAGCGGCCACCGCTCGAAGGCAACCCGGCCAACCTTTACTTACTTCATCCAGTTGTTTAGAGAAGTAGGCCACAGCTCTCCTGTAGGGGCCCAGCTTCTGTGCCAGCACCCCCAGAGCCATCCCTTGTCTCTCATGGGAGTACAACCAAAAGGGTTTAGACAAGTCCGGTAGACCCAAAGCTGGTGCTCGCATTAACTCCAATTTAAGCTTCTTAAAGGCAGCCCGTGCTTCCCCCGTCCAGACCAATTTCAATTGGTTATTCTTGATGAGGTCATATAGGGGTTTTACAATTAGTCCATAATTATTAATCCATAGACGGCACCAACCTGTCATCCCTAGAAAAGTTCGTAATTCCTTAATGGTCTGTGGTTCTGGGGTACGGCAGATAGTTTCTTTCCGTTCTGTTCCTAACTCCCTTTGTCCCCCTGAAATCTCAAACCCCAAGTAAGTTACACGTGACTGAATCAGCTGAGCCTTCTGTTGAGAGACTCGATACCCATTCAAACCCAGAAAATTAAGGAGACTTATCGTCCATTGCATGCAGCTGCGCCTATTCTCAGTGGCTATCAAAAGGTCATCAACGTATTGCAGCAGAACTCCTTCGGTGTTTGGGGCCTCCCAAACCTCAAGCTCTTTTGCTAGTTGATTCCCAAAAATCGTGGGGCTGTTTTTGAATCCCTGCGGCAATACGGTCCAGGTCAATTGAGCCTTTCGTCCTGAGTCTGGATTTTCCCATTCAAAAGCAAAAAGCTTCTGACTTTCTGGGGCTAAAGTCAGGCAGAAGAAGGCATCTTTTAAATCCAGTACGGTAAACCAAACTAAATTATCTTTTAATTTAGTCAGTAATGTGTACGGGTTGGCTACCACAGGGTGTATATCTTCAGTGATCTTATTTATAGCTCTTAAATCCTGCACTAATCTATAGTTCTTCCCATCTGGCTTCTTAATTGGTAGTATAGGAGTATTATATTCAGATTCACACTCAACCAGCAGTCCATGTTTTAAAAACTTATCCACTATCCCCTTAATTCCTTTCCTGTCTTCTAATCTTAGGGGATATTGCTTAATCTTAACTGGCCTTTCCCCTGGCTTTAATCTCACCACTATCGGGGCTGCATTTTTGGCTCGCCCAGGGATGTCAGTAGCCCAGACTCCTGGGTAAACTTGGTCTAAAATCTCCGAAGGTACTTTACCGATGGGGTCTGCTTGTATCAGCGTTAAGCTTAGCGCGGTTATCAGCTTTTCTTCTCTCACCTTTAACCCCACCTTCCCTTTTTCAAAGACAATTTCCGCTTCTAATTGTTCTAGTAAATCTCGCCCCAGCAAAGACTTCGGGGATCCTGGTAAATATAAAAACCTATGTATTCCCATCTGTTTCCCTAACTTATATTTTAAAGGCCTTAGGAAAAAGGCTTTCTCGTGCTGGCCTGTAGCTCCTATCACCGTCACAAAATCCTCATCCTCTGGTATCAATTTCTGGTTTAACACAGAATAAGTCGCTCCTGTGTCAATTAAAAACTCCACTTCCTGTCCTGATTTCCCTAGCTTAATTTTAACCAGCGGATCTGCTAGGGTAGAATCCCCCGGTCCACTTCATTGGTCGGGAGATACACTAGCTACCATCAACCTGTTCTTCTCCCGTTGTTTCGGACATTCCCTTCTCCAATGACCCACTTCCCTACAATATGCACACTGATTCGGTCTCAGGGGAGGCTTTACTGACCTTCCCCTTATCCCATTCCCTCTTCCTTTTCCCCGAAAAGGTTCTTCTTGCCTCTGTAAGGCCGCAACAGTTGCAGCAGCAATAGCCCTACCCAGCCTTTGTTTCTCATTCCCTTCTCGATTCCTAAATACCCTCCATGCCTCTTCCACCAGCCTTTCTAAATCTCTCACATCCGGCTCTTTCATTTTCTGAAGCTTCCGCCTTATATCGTCCGCAGACTGACCCAAGAACAATGATACTAGCTGGACTTTACCTTCCTCAGAAGAGGGGTCTATCGTTGTAAATTTTTGCATTGCTGTCCTTAGTCGATCGAGAAATTCTGACGGGGTCTCAGTTTGCCCCTGTTTTATGGTATATAACCTAGACCAGTTTACAGACTTTGGTATCGCACTTTCCAAGGCGATCCTAATCCATTCCTGATATTTTTTTAATAACCTATAATCACCCTCATCATTATAGTCCCAGTTTGGGTCCACTCTGAGCACATATACCTCCACAGTTCCAGGTAAAACTCCTGACGTTACCTGGGTCTGTACTTGAGTTTGTGCATTCTTAATTACCAGTTGCTTTTCCGTTTCCAATAATGCTGCCAGCATTATCTCTATATCTTTCCAATCGGGATATAAATTCTTTACAATCAGCTCAAACCTCCGGGCCACTGATTCTGGATCATCCCGGTATCCTTTCACAGCTTCCTTCCATGAATCTAACTCAGCAGTTGTGAAAGGTACTTTTATCCGAGCTGGTCCGTTAGCCCCCATAGCCTGTCGTAACGGGGCTTGAATAATGGGCCCGACCTTACTTCGGGTTCGAGCCGTGATCGGGGTAAAGTCTCCATTCCCCCAACTCTCATTTTTCTTATCTATTCTGCCGTTTCCTGAGCTCGCCCCCACGTCTCGTTCTGTTATCTGGGGCGGGAGGACATAATCCTCCATTCTCTCCTCTGACTCATTCAATTTCAAACATCTCTGCCCGATACTGCACGCCGAACAACATCTTTTCATTTTTCCTGCCCCTTCCTTCTTCATATCCTTTTCTATTGCCAGGATCAAAGGATCCTGTGGGGCTAAGTTAATTCCACACTCCTTCTGCCATTCTGGGTGGTTTCTCAAAGTGACAAACATATCTGCGTATGACACCTCATCCCACTTTCCTTCTCTCCTTAGAAACAACATTAACTGTAGTAAAGTATTATAATTTAAGGTTCCATTCAGTGGCCATTTCCCTCACAATCCAACTTATAAAGTGGCCACCATTGATTACAATATTTTATCAACGTTTTCTTATTTTCAGTTCCACCGGGGGATCCCCCTATATCTTTCCAATGACTCAAGATACATCCCAACGGGCTTTTCTTTGGAATCCCACTACTCTGCTGCCCCCCCATGTTACAGTTCAGAATGTTTCTTGTTACACAATACAAGCCGGCAGCTTTCCACAATAACACCAAGATCCTAGTAACGTTATAAAGAGTACAATCAAAATCCCAAAGACAATAGCCAAGGTCAAGTTCCACATGTAAACACAACGTAATACTAACCTCGCATGCAAAGGTTATTTGTTTCCCAACAGCAACTGAGTGCTTTCCAAAAAACCAAATGCCGTCCTGCAGAAAACTTTTACTTTCCGACTTACAGATGACCCCAATTGACCGGTCAACCAAATAAACCAAAATAAAGAATATAATCACTTACAGTGATGGGGTCCGTGTCTGCCTCCGCAGTGATCCGTTGAGTCGAGGAGTCCCTCCGGGAAATCCCGGGGGTACCCTAGGGAGTCCTGTTCCCAGCGGGTCCTGCGGTCCGACAGAGAAGAAGTCCCATCTGGGGTGCCAGATTGATTCAAAGATCATAAATCCAATTTCTTTAAGTGATTTATTCTTTATTGACGGCGCCGGATGCACGGGGGATCTTTCCGCCTATCGTGCATCCCGAAGTGAAAAGCCGTCCCAAATTTATACATCACAGTGATTAATATTTTATTAACGCCTATACATATTCATTATCTAACCCCGCCTACTCTCGCTTCTCATGCTAATCAGTTTTTTGTGTCCTGCGCCTGCGCAGATCCTCTCAGTGGTCTTGGGCAGGGGTCGTCGAGCTGTGGTCGGTGGTCTCAGAGAGGAAGGCCATAAGTCTTCCTCACAGTGTACTTTTCACCCTTGGTCAGGATTCTGCTGAATTAGCTTTCTTCCTAACCGCAAGGACTGTTTTTTCTTCGAATCTTCTGCTCATTATTTCTTATCTTGGATTCCAATGTCTTGTTCGAGATATATTGCCCGTATGTCCTATTTTGAGATACATTGTCCGTACATCTGCTTCCTGCCCTACACCTAATGTTCTGTTCTCCTTTAATAGTTTCATTCTTAACCCTTTCTTATCTGGAATCGCCTCAGCTTCCCTAATCAAAGGTGTACAAACAGCCCCAACCCCCCAAGACCCAGACCCCTACAGCGTAGAAGCAGCTCCCAACCCCATGCCCCCAAGGCACATGCCCCAACCCCTCCCCCAAGGCAGGCCCTAACAGTGTACAAGCAGCTCCCACCCCCCCCCCAGACGCAGGCCCCAAAGGTGTACAAGCAGGCCCCTACAGTATACAAGCAGCTCACAACCACCCCCCCAAAGGCAGGCCCCAAGCCCCTCCAGATGCAAGCCCGAAAGGTTAAAACCAGCTCCAACCCCCTAACCCCCCCCGCCCCGCGCAGACGCAGGCCCCAAAGGTGTACAAGCAGTTCCCAACCCCTCCAAGGCAGGCCCCAAAAGTGTACAGGCAGGCCCCTACAGTGTAGAAACGCTCCAACCCCCCCCGCTTCCACCTCGAGGGAGGCCCTCCCCCCCCAGTATACACGAAGCTCCCAACCCCCTCTCAGAGGAATGCCTAAAAAAGTATACAAGCAGCTCCTAACACCCCCCCCCCCCCCAAAAGAGGCAGTCCCCAAAGGTGTACAAGCAGGCCCTCAAATCCCTTAGGTGTACAAGCAGGCCCTTCAAATCCCTTAGCCCCTGCGCCAGCTTTATTGGCGAGCAGCGAGGCTGGGGGGGGAGGGGGGCAAGACAGCCTTAAATAAAATACAAATATAAAAAGTGTTATAAATGGCTGTTATAAATCCAAATAGGATTACAATCAAAGTTTACAATTTATTAAACGAATAGAGGCAAGCAAGCAGCGCTGGGTGCGCCGGGAGTCTCTGCTCCCCCAGGACGCACGCCTGTTACGTAAGGCGGCTGGTTTTGATGCTCCCAGGCTAATACATATTCATTACTACTTCGAGAAGAGGCAGGGTTATTAGAATTGGTTTCCGGAATCCGAAACCCCTCCCAGGGGCGCCTGCGTACCAGTCTCTGGTGGTCTCTCGGGGCTTGCTCGGGCTCAATGCTGGTTGTCTTCCTCTCAGGCTTTTGTCCTTCAATTGTCCTTCAGCTCCCCCTTCCTCCTCGTTTGGGAGCCTCTGCGCCGGATTTCAGAAACTCTAGCAACATCCCCTGCAGTAGTCAGCACTTTTCCCTAAAAACCCCTTTGTTCTCTTATCACCTAGACCCGGGCCTCGATGTTAACCCTTCAAATCCCTTAGTGACACGAATTGCTGGACCATTCCTTACAAAAGGAAGGATAAAATATGTAGAGGAGCAATGGCACCCGCGAAAGCCCGGCGCCGCGGGCAGAGGCAGCGAAGGTTGACGGCAGAACAGTGCTCGGTTTGAACACGGAGAGGGAAAGCGAGGGGAAGGTGGCCGAAGCCGGCCGCAGTCTCTGAGCTCTCCTCCTCCTGATTGTTTTCTCTCAAAGCCATTTCTGTCTGTGTGCAGGCACCCGGAGCCGGCAGAAGTCCCCGTGAAGTCCTTCGGCAGGACGGAGGGCTGCGTGGGCTCCAGTGAGAGAGGGAGTTAGGAGAATCTTATCAAGTAGAGATAGAGCGCTGACAGCGTTAAACTAGGATGCTACTTAGTGTCTTTGCTAACTATGGTGCATTGTGCCAATTAACTAAAGCAAGAAGCCTTGGGCCCCTTACCAAGGTCAGTCTCCTAATAAGAGAGTGAGCCTGTCTTAAGAAACTGGGAGAAACTGGTCCTGCAGGTGGACAAGAGCCAAGGAGCAACTGAGTCTGTGCAAAGACAAGAGGTCAACTAGCGGTGACGAGGAAGAGTCATCAATCTTCATGCCCACGACCTCCCGTGCTGCCCAGCGCTGAATAAACATACCTACTTTACAATCTCACTGATTGTGGAGTCCCTTTTCCGCAAGTCACTAGCAGCGGTTTCTTCCGCAGAGGTTTTCCCAGAGCCGCTTCAAAGCTTCCCTCGCGGAGCTGGGGCGTCGCAGGGGGTCGTCAAAGCACGCACACACACACACACACACACACACACACACACACACAGGCGTTGTTGTCCAAACAGAAAGTATTTACAACAAATTCGACAAGCGGTTTTCCTCTGCCAGCAGCAAATGCCTGAGGGCCCCTACAGCTTCACAAATCATAGCACAAAGAGCCTAAAGTTCCTCTAAAATTTAGGGAAATGATTCAAAATAGATCTGCTAGGGGAAAACGATCACTGGCGGCAGGGTACACAATACACGCGAGTCTCAGCTCTCCTCCGCAGGGTCAGTGCCCACGCCCAAGTGCGACGCTGATGGCACCCGAACATTTGCTGTAGCAGGCAGCAGAGCCAGCAGCTCAGGGGAGCAATTTTAAAAACCAGGAGGCACTTAAACCAACCCTTAGTTGACCCAGTTACTGCAGGAGAGTCCCGACTACTCGCCCTGGAGTCCTACTGTCACCAGCAAAAAGCACCAACCAAAGCTTGGGGGAACTTTGGTACAGCACAAGAGAAGGGAGTGGGGGTAGCGTAGCCGTATCGCAGAGCTGCTGCTTTTCACACCATTTTATCATCCCTGATAATTGAAAGTAAGGCCGGGTGGGCTGACCCCACCACCACCACTCCTGGCAGCATGTTTGGTCCACAACGCTAGAATAATTATTTTGCTCCCTCCCGCCCCTACAGCTTCATCATCTGAAAAGATTACAGTCAAAACAATGGCATACACAAATAAAAGTCAAGAGTTGACATAGTAACTCCGGGATTTGGGTATCAACTGTCCGAGAAATCAGAACACCCAGGCTTCACAATGTGCCCAACATCGAGCTGTGCCAAGGGGGGGCGGAAGGAAGAAGCTTTCCGTTTAAGCCTTCAGAGCATCGCTCCATCACTACGTCAATTCACAGCCACCACAGCGTGCCGATGGACATCTTTCTGTGCCAAAAGAAACAAGTGTTTTGTCCTCTTGATATCAAAGGTAGCCACCTATACTTACGGAACCATGCACAAGACCTTAACTCTGACCAGCAGGAAAACTTAGGACAACTGAGTGCAGATCCTGCCAATTTCTACCAGTTCCAACTGTGCTTTAAGTCTCATTGCAAAGCCTCAGTTAGAAAAAGGATCACCTCGGGGTATCCAACAAGAAGAAGAGTTGTTTTCTTTTTTTTTTTTTTTTTTTTTAATATACCATAGGACTATGCAGTTCAATCATCAATCATCTTGGAAAGCTCAAGGAGGAGGTCATCCTCATCCTTCCCTGGGTCCAAGTCGAGCTCGGCTTCCAGTATGCCGTCTGAGAGTTCCCAAAGTAGCATCTCTAAATCCTCGTCTACAGATACGGGCGCGTTGCCTGTGGAACTCAGCCGGCGTGTCCTTGCTTCTTCTAGCTGGGAAGAAGCTGAAGTCGAGCTTGAGAACTCCATTGGCTCCACGGATTCTGCCTGGCTTCCAAGATGTGCTTCAGGTCTTGGCAGAGCAAGGAAGAGAACAATCAGTATATGCCATTTCTTAACGGGAAATCCCTTTTCTGCAAACCGGCTCTTAAAACCGTAGCCAACCCCTCCTGCACTTCAATCTTACCCAGGGATTGTTATTCAATTAACCCAGGGCTACATTTAGAGCCCAATATATTAGCAGGTACATTTTTCAGTTTGGGGGTTTCTCTGTGAAGCCAGAGCACCCGGAGCCTAGCAAAGATGGGAAACCAACATGGCCTCCCGGAAGCCCAGTGTCCGAGAACTACATCTCCCGGCATGCTCTGGGAAAACAATATGGACTCCCGGAAACCCGGTGGCCAAGAACTACATTTCCCAGCACTCCCCAGAAAATTGAGCCTCGCACCTTGCCGTAGGACGCCATTTTTTGCTCTGTTACATTACCGGTTTCGTGTTTATGGAGGGTTTTCCCGCCGTTTTGGGGGGTTTCCCCTCAATTTCGGGTTTTCAGCTCTCCATTTCAGAGTTCTTCCCCGCAATTTTGGGGTTCCTTCCCCTAATTTGGTGCTTCGCCCCCCCCCCCACTTTTGGGGTTCCCCCTCCATTTTGGGGATTCCCCCCAATTCCAAGCCCCCCACAATTTTGGAGGCCCCCACCATCCTTTCTTGGCCTGCCACCCTAATATTAAGGTTCTTTCCCCCAATGTTGGGGTTCTCACCACATGTTTGAGGTTCCTTCCCTTAATTTGGGGCTTAGCTCCCCGGGATCTGGGGCTTTAAACCCAATTTTGGGGGTCCCCCCCAAGTTTGGGGATTCCTCCCCAGGTCTGGGGGGGGGTCCACATTCAATTCTGGAATTTCACACTTCCATTTAAGTCTTCTTCCCCCCAATTTGGGGGTTCACCCACCCAATTTTGGGGGTTCCTCCCCTAATTTGGGGGGACCCGACCAATTTTGGGGGTCCCCCCCAATTGTAGAGTCCCCCACCCTCCTTTTTTGGGTTCCCCCCTAATATTAAAGAGTTCTTCCGCCCAATTTTGGGGGACCCCACAATTTGGCCGTTCCTTCCCCTAACTTTGGGCTTCAACCCTTCGATTTTGGGGGGGCTCCCCCCCTCTTATTTTGGCCTTCCGCCCTAATATTAGGCCTAACCCCTAAGAACCTTGACCCCTAAGCCTATGGCAACCACGGATCTAACCCTAACCCCTACCCCAACAAACCCTAGAAACCCTAACCCTAAAAACCCTTGCAGCCCTAACCCGATAAAATTTACCACACTAAACCCCTGAAGACTGTTCTGGGGGGTCCACATTCAATTCTGGAATTTCACACTTCCATTTAAGTGTTCTTCCCCCCCAATATGGGGGTTCGCCCACCCAATTTTGGGGGTTCCTCCCCTAATTGGGGGGGACACAACCAATTTTGGGGGGGACACAACCAATTTTGGGGGGGACACAACCAATTTTAGAGTCCCCCACCCTCCTTTTTTGGGTTTCCCCCAATATTAAGAGCTCTTCCGCTCAATTTTGGGGGACCCCACAATTTTGACGTTTCTTCCCCTAACTTTGGGCTTCAACCCTTCAATTTTGGGTGGGCTCCTCCCCTCTTATTTTGGCCTTCCGCCCTAATATTAGGCCTAACCCCTAAGAACCTTGACCCCTAACCCTATGGCAACCACGGATCTAACCCTAACCCCTACCCCAAAAAACCCTAGAAACCCTAACCCTAAAAACCCTTACAGCCCTAACCCGATAAAATTTACCACACTAAACCCCTGAAGACTGTTCTGGGGGGTCCACATCCAATTCTGGAATTTCACACTTCCATTTAAGTCTTCTTCCCCCCAATTTGGGGGTTCGCCCACCCAATTTTGGGGGTTCCTCCCCTAATTTGGGGGGGACACAACCGATTTTAGAGTCCCCCACCCTCCTTTTTTGGGTTCCCCCCTAATATTAAAAGTTTTTCCGCCCAATTTTGGGGGACCCCACAATTTTGACGTTCCTTCCCCTAACTTGGGGCTTCAACCCTTCAATTTTGGGGGGGGCTCCCACCCTCTTATTTTGGCCTTCCGCCCTAATATTAGGCCTAACCCCTAAGAACCTTGACCCCTAACGCTATGGCAACCACAGATCTAACCCTAACCCCTACCCCAACAAACCCTAGAAACCCTAACCCTAAAAACCCTTACAGCCCTAACCCGATAAAATTTACCACACTAAACCCCTGAAGACTGTTCTGGGGGGTCCACATTCAATTCTGGAATTTCACACTTCCATTTAAGTGTTCTGCCCCCCCAATATGGGGGTTCGCCCACCCAATTTTGGGGGTTCCTCCCCTAATTGGGGGGGACACAACCAATTTTGGGGGGGACACAACCAATTTGGGGGGGTCCCCCCAATTTTAGAGTCCCCCACCCTCCTTTTTTGGGTTTCCCCCAATATTAAGAGCTCTTCCGCCCAATTTTGGGGGACCCCACAATTTTGACGTTTCTTCCCCTAAATTGGGGCTTCGACCCTTCAATTTTGGGGGGGGCTCCCCCCTTAGTTTGGCCTTCCACCCTAATATTGGGCCTTACCCCTAAGAACCCTGACCCCTAACACTACGGCTCCCACGGATCTAACCCTAACCCCTACCCCAAAAAACCCTAGAAACCCTAACCCTAAAAACCCTTACAGTCCTAACCCGATAAAATTTACCACACTAGACCTACGCCTAAAAGCCCTAACCCTAAAAATTAAGACCCTCTAAACCCTAACCCAAAACGTAAAGATTCTCAAAGCCCTAACGCTGGAGACCCTAACCTTAAAAAAAAAAAAATAAGACCTTAAAACCCTAACCCTAAATACCTGACCATAACTAAAACCCTAAGACCCTAACCCTAAAAACCCTATCAACACTAAAACCACAAAATACTTTAAAACCTTAACACACTAACCCCCAAACCCTAACCCTTATAACTCCAACCCTAACAACCTTAAAATCCTAACCCTAAACCCTGGAAACCCTAACCCTGAAACCCAACCCTAGTGCCTTAGCCCTGAAACCTTAAAACCCTAACACCTTATTAGAAACACTCTGTAACCAATACCATAGGCTCAGGCAAGTATCTCAGTGAGGTAGCATTTTTATTCACGATTGCAATGGCAGGCGTCCCACAAGCCACCTACTAGTTCCATAACACAGTTTATATAATTTTTTTTTTCCTCTCGGTGACCAGGACCCTCCCCAGTTTCCCCATTGACTGAGTAATCCATGTTCACGATCTATCCAGTGCTTCACAGAAAATACACAGCTGCTGGCCTGTTACTAGTCAATTTTATTTTTTTCTTGACTGTTTTCCTCTTTGAGGTGGTAATGTTTCTTACACCGTGATTTCCACCCAATTGCTCTAAGGATTCTGGTTGTCTGCATTTTACAAGGTTGTCTGTTAAGCTTTCTTATCACTGCAAGCATATATCAATACCACCTTCCTTCCCTCTAAACGATGTAACTCTGTGCAAAAACATTTTTATTCCCACAACCTTGATCCCCTTACCCTAAAATCCTTATTCTCTTTAACCGTAACAACTCTAACCACAACCCTAACCCTTCATATCAACCCCCCGACGCTAATGACACTGACTAATGATCCAAACCCCAAACCCCAGGCAACCAACAAAGAAACAGACACAAAGCTGAAAACTACAAAAAAGGCAAAACCCTGGATACAGACCCCAAATCACAAACACGCTACCAAAATGCTACAGAAAAGCCCCAGACGCAGGCCCCAAGCACTACAGCTAGGCCCCAGAAGCTCTAGACACATCCCAAAGCCAAAATGCAATCCCCAAACACTACAGAAAAGCCCCCAAACACCAGACACAGGCTGCAGAAGTCTACAAGCAGGCCCCAGCCACACCCGGATGCAGACCCCAACTGTCCACAAGCAGCTCCCAACCCACCCCCCCCCATGAACTGGACCCCCCCCCCCCCCACCCAGATGCATGCCCCAGGCCCCAGGCCTCAGCCCCAGCCCCCACACCCCAGACTCAGGCCCCAAAGGTGTACAACCAGCTCCCAACTGCCCCCCTCAAAGGGAGGCCCCAAAGCCTGCCAGAGGACCCTAGAGCGTACAAGCAGCTCCCAACCCCCCCGGCACAGGCCCCAACCCCCCCCCAGACACAGGCCCCAAAGGTGTACAAGCAACTCCCCATCCTCCCCAGAGGCACGCCCCAAAGGTGTACAAACAGCCCCAACCCCCCAAGACCCAGACCCCTACAGCGTAGAAGCAGCTCCCAACCCCATGCCCCCAAGGCACATGCCCCAACCCCTCCCCCAAGGCAGGCCCTAACAGTGTACAAGCAGCTCCCACCCCCCCCCCCCAGACGCAGGCCCCAAAGGTGTACAAGCAGGCCCCTACAGTATACAAGCAGCTCACAACCACCCCCCTAAAGGCAGGCCCCAAGCCCCTCCAGGTGCAAGCCCGAAAGGTTAAAACCAGCTCCAACCCCCTAACCCCCCCCCGCCCCGCGCAGACGCAGGCCCCAAAGGTGTACAAGCAGTTCCCAACCCCTCCAAGGCAGGCCCCAAAAGTGTACAGGCAGGCCCCTACAGTGTAGAAACGCTCCAACCCCCCCCGCTTCCACCTCGAGGGAGGCCCTCCCCCCCCAGTATACACGAAGCTCCCAACCCCCTCTCAGAGGAATGCCTAAAAAAGTATACAAGCAGCTCCTAACACCACCCCCCCCCCCCCCCCCCCCAAAAGAGGCAGTCCCCAAAGGTGTACAAGCAGGCCCTCAAATCCCTTAGGTGTACAAGCAGGCCCTTCAAATCCCTTAGCCCCTGCGCCAGCTTTATTGGCGAGCAGCGAGGCTGGGGGGGGAGGGGGGCAAGACAGCCTTAAATAAAATACAAATATAAAAAGTGTTATAAATGGCTGTTATAAATCCAAATAGGATTACAATCAAAGTTTACAATTTATTAAACGAATAGAGGCAAGCAAGCAGCGCTGGGTGCGCCGGGAGTCTCTGCTCCCCCAGGACGCACGCCTGTTACGTAAGGCGGCTGGTTTTGATGCTCCCAGGCTAATACATATTCATTACTACTTCGAGAAGAGGCAGGGTTATTAGAATTGGTTTCCGGAATCCGAAACCCCTCCCAGGGGCGCCTGCGTACCAGTCTCTGGTGGTCTCTCGGGGCTTGCTCGGGCTCAATGCTGGTTGTCTTCCTCTCAGGCTTTTGTCCTTCAATTGTCCTTCAGCTCCCCCTTCCTCCTCGTTTGGGAGCCTCTGCGCCGGATTTCAGAAACTCTAGCAACATCCCCTGCAGTAGTCAGCACTTTTCCCTAAAAACCCCTTTGTTCTCTTATCACCTAGACCCGGGCCTCGATGGTAACCCTTCAAATCCCTTAGTGACACGAATTGCTGGACCATTCCTTACAAAAGGAAGGATAAAATATGTAGAGGAGCAATGGCACACGCGAAAGCCCGGCGCCGCGGGCAGAGGCAGCGAAGGTTGACGGCAGAACAGTGCTCGGTTTGAACACGGAGAGGGAAAGCGAGGGGAAGGTGGCCGAAGCCGGCTGCAGTCTCTGAGCTCTCCTCCTCCTGATTGTTTTCTCTCAAAGCCATTTCTGTCTGTGTGCGGGCACCCGGAGCCGGCAGAAGTCCCCGTGAAGTCCTTCGGCAGGACGGAGGGCTGCGTGGGCTCCAGTGAGAGAGGGAGTTAGGAGAATCTTATCAAGTAGAGATAGAGCGCTGACAGCGTTAAACTAGGATGCTACTTAGCGTCTTTGCTAACTATGGTGCATTGTGCCAATTAACTAAAGCAAGAAGCCCTGGGCCCCTTACCAAGGTCAGTCTCCTAATAAGAGAGTGAGCCTGTCTTAAGAAACTGGGAGAAACTGGTCCTGCAGGTGGACAAGAGCCAAGGAGCAACTGAGTCTGTGCAAAGACAAGAGGTCAACTAGCGGTGACGAGGAAGAGTCATCAATCTTCATGCCCACGACCTCCCGTGCTGCCCAGCGCTGAATAAACATACCTACTTTACAATCTCACTGATTGTGGAGTCCCTTTTCCGCAAGTCACTAGCAGCGGTTTCTTCCGCAGAGGTTTTCCCAGAGCCGCTTCAAAGCTTCCCTCGCGGAGCTGGGGCGTCGCAGGGGGTCGTCAAAGCACGCACGCGCACACACACACACACGCACACACACACACACAGGCGTTGTTGTCCAAACAGAAAGTATTTACAACAAATTCGACAAGCGGTTTTCCTCTGCCAGCAGCAAATGCCTGAGGGCCCCTACAGCTTCACAAATCATAGCACAAAGAGCCTAAAGTTCCTCTAAAATTTAGGGAAATGATTCAAAATAGATCTGCTAGGGGAAAACGATCACTGGCGGCAGGGTACACAATACACGCGAGTCTCAGCTCTCCTCCGCAGGGTCAGTGCCCACGCCCAAGTGCGACGCTGATGGCACCCGAACATTTGCTGTAGCAGGCAGCAGAGCCAGCAGCTCAGGGGAGCAATTTTAAAAACCAGGAGGCACTTAAACCGACCCTTAATTGACCCAGTTACTGCAGGAGAGTCCCGACTACTCGCCCTGGAGTCCTACTGTCACCAGCAAAAAGCACCAACCAAAGCTTGGGGGAACTTTGGTACAGCACAAGAGAAGGGAGTGGGGGTAGCGTAGCCGTATCGCAGAGCTGCTGCTTTTCACACCATTTTATCATCCCTGATAATTGAAAGTAAGGCCGGGTGGGCTGACCCCACCACCACCACTCCTGGCAGCATGTTTGGTCCACAACGCTAGAATAATTATTTTGCTCCCTCCCGCCCCTACAGCTTCATCATCTGAAAAGATTACAGTCAAAACAATGGCATACACAAATAAAAGTCAAGAGTTGACATAGTAACTCCGGGATTTGGGTATCAACTGTCCGAGAAATCAGAACACCCAGGCTTCACAATGTGCCCAACATTGAGCTGTGCCAAGGGGGGGCGGAAGGAAGAAGCTTTCCGTTTAAGCCTTCAGAGCATCGCTCCGTCACTACGTCAATTCACAGCCACCACAGCGTGCCGATGGACATCTTTCTGTGCCAAAAGAAACAAGTGCTTTGTCCTCTTGATATCAAAGGTAGCCACCTATAGTTACGGAACCATGCACAAGACCTTAACTCTGACCAGCAGGAAAACTTAGGACAACTGAGTGCAGATCCTGCCAATTTCTACCAGTTCCAACTGTGCTTTAAGTCTCATTGCAAAGCCTCAGTTAGAAAAAGGATCACCTCAGGGTATCCAACAAGAAGAAGAGTTTTTTTTTTTTTTTTTTTAATATACCATAGGACTATGCAGTTCAATCATCAATCATCTTGGAAAGCTCAAGGAGGAGGTCATCCTCATCCTTCCCTGGGTCCAAGTCGAGCTCGGCTTCCAGTATGCCGTCTGAGAGTTCCCAAAGTAGCATCTCTAAATCCTCGTCTACAGATACGGGCGCGTTGCCTGTGGAACTCAGCCGGCGTGTCCTTGCTTCTTCTAGCTGGGAAGAAGCTGAAGTCGAGCTTGAGAACTCCATTGGCTCCACGGATTCTGCCTGGCTTCCAAGATGTGCTTCAGGTCTTGGCAGAGCAAGGAAGAGAACAATCAGTATATGCCATTTCTTAACGGGAAATCCCTTTTCTGCAAACCGGCTCTTAAAACCGTAGCCAACCCCTCCTGCACTTCAATCTTACCCAGGGATTGTTATTCAGTTAACCCAGGGCTACATTTAGAGCCCAATATATTAGCAGGTACATTTTTCAGTTTGGGGGTTTCTCTGTGAAGCCAGAGCACCCGGAGCCTAGCAAAGATGGGAAACCAACATGGCCTCCCGGAAGCCCAGTGTCCGAGAACTACATCTCCCGGCATGCTCTGGGAAAACAATATGGACTCCCGGAAACCCGGTGGCCAAGAACTACATTTCCCAGCACTCCCCAGAAAATTGAGCCTCGCAGCTCTGTTACATTACCGGTTTCGTGTTTATGGAGGGTTTTCCCGCCGTTTTGGGGGGTTTCCCCTCAATTTCGGGTTTTCAGCTCTCCATTTCAGAGTTCTTCCCCGCAATTTTGGGGTTCCTTCCCCTAATTTGGTGCTTCGCCCCCCCCCACTTTTGGGGTTCCCCCTCCATTTTGGGGATTCCCCCCAATTCCAAGCCCCCCACAATTTTGGAGGCCCCCACCATCCTTTCTTGGCCTGCCACCCTAATATTAAGGTTCTTTCCCCCAGTGTTGGGGTTCTCACCACATGTTTGAGGTTCCTTCCCTTAATTTGGGGCTTAGCTCCCCGGGATCTGGGGCTTTAACCCCAATTTTGGGGGTCCCCCCCAAGTTTGGGGATTCCTCCCCAGGTCTGGGGGGGGTCCACATTCAATTCTGGAATTTCACACTTCCTTTTAAGTCTTCTTCCCCCCAATTTGGGGGTTCACCCACCCAATTTTGGGGGTTCCTCCCCTAATTTGGGGGGACCCGACCAATTTTGGGGGTCCCCCCCAATTGTAGAGTCCCCCACCCTCCTTTTTTGGGTTTCCCCCAATATTAAGAGCTCTTCCGCTCAATTTTGGGGGACCCCACAATTTGGCCGTTCCTTCCCCTAACTTGGGGCTTCAACCCTTCGATTTTGGGGGGGGCTCCCCCCCTCTTATTTTGGCCTTCCGCCCTAATATTAGGCCTAACCCCTAAGAACCTTGACCCCTAACACTATGGCAACCACGGATCTAACCCTAACCCCTACCCCAACAAACCCTAGAAACCCTAACCCTAAAAACCCTTGCAGCCCTAACCCGATAAAATTTACCACACTAAACCCCTGAAGACTGTTCTGGGGGGTCCACATTCAATTCTGGAATTTCACACTTCCATTTAAGTCTTCTTCCTCCCCAATATGGGGGTCCGCCCACCCAATTTTGGGTGTTCCTCCCCTAATTGGGGGGGACACAACCAATTTTGGGGGGGACACAACCAATTTTGGGGGGGACACAACCAATTTTAGAGTCCCCCACCCTCCTTTTTTGGGTTTCCCCCAATATTAAGAGCTCTTCCGCTCAATTTTGGGGGACCCCACAATTTTGACGTTCCTTCCCCTAACTTGGGGCTTCAACCCTTCAATTTTGGGGGGGGCTCCCACCCTCTTATTTTGGCCTTCCGCCCTAATAGTAGGCCTAACCCCTAAGAACCTTGACCCCTAAGCCTATGGCAACCACGGATCTAACCCTAACCCCTACCCCAACAAACCCTAGAAACCCTAACCCTAAAAACCCTTACAGCCCTAACCCGATAAAAATTACCACACTAAACCCCTGAAGACTGTTCTGGGGGGTCCACATCCAATTCTGGAATTTCACACTTCCATTTAAGTCTTATTCCCCCCAATTTGGGGGTTCGCCCACCCAATTTTGGGTGTTCCTCCCCTAATTGGGGGGGACACAAACAATTTTGGGGGGGACACAACCAACTTTGGGGGGGACACAACCAATTTTAGAGTCCCCCACCCTCCTTTTTTGGGTTCCCCCCTAATATTAAAAGTTCTTCCGCCCAATTTTGGGGGACCCCACAATTTTGACGTTCCTTCCCCTAACTTGGGGCTTCAACCCTTCAATTTTGGGGGGGGCTCCCACCCTCTTATTTTGGCCTTCCGCCCTAATATTAGGCCTAACCCCTAAGAACCTTGACCCCTAACGCTATGGCAACCACGGATCTAACCCTAACCCCTACCCCAACAAACCCTAGAAACCCTAACCCTAAAAACCCTTACAGCCCTAACCCGATAAAATTTACCACACTAAACCCCTGAAGACTGTTCTGGGGGGTCCACATTCAATTCTGGAATTTCACACTTCCGTTTAAGTGTTCTGCCCCCCCAATATGGGGGTTCGCCCACCCAATTTTGGGGGTTCCTCCCCTAATTGGGGGGACAACCAATTTTGGGGGGGACACAACCAATTTGGGGGGGGACACAACCAATTTGGGGGGGACACAACCGATTTTAGAGTCCCCCACCCTCCTTTTTTGGGTTCCCCCCTAATATTAAAAGCTCTTCCGCCCAATTTTGGGGGACCCCACAATTTTGACGTTTCTTCCCCTAAATTGGGGCTTCGACCCTTCAATTTTGGGGGGGGCTCCCCCCTTAGTTTGGCCTTCCACCCTAATATTGGGCCTTACCCCTAAGAACCCTACCCCTAACACTACGGCTCCCACGGATCTAACCCTAACCCCTACCCCAAAAAACCCTAGAAACCCTAACCCTAAAAACCCTTACAGTCCTAACCCGATAAAATTAACCACACTAGACCTACGCCTAAAAGCCCTAACCCTAAAAATTAAGACCCTCTAAACCCTAACCCAAAACGTAAAGATTCTCAAAGCCCTAACGCTGGAGACCCTAACCTTAAAAAAAAAAAATAAGACCTTAAAACCCTAACCCTAAATACCTGACCATAACTAAAACCCTAAGACCCTACCCCTAAAAACCCTATCAACACTAAAACCACAAAATACTTTAAAACCTTAACACACTAACCCCCAAACCCTAACCCTTATAACTCCAACCCTAACAACCTTAAAATCCTAACCCTAAACCCTGGAAACCCTAACCCTGAAACCCAACCCTAGTGCCTTAGCCCTGAAACCTTAAAACCCTAACACCTTATTAGAAACACTCTGTAACCAATACCATAGGCTCAGGCAAGTATCTCAGTGAGGTAGCATTTTTATTCACGATTGCAATGGCAGGCGTCCCACAAGCCACCTACTAGTTCCATAACACAGTTTATATAATTTTTTTTTTCCTCTCGGTGACCAGGACCCTCCCCAGTTTCCCCATTGACTGGGTAATCCATGTTCACAATCTATCCAGTGCTTCACAGAAAATACACAGCTGCTGGCCTGTTACTAGTCAATTTTATTTTTTTCTTGACTGTTTTCCTCTTTGAGGTGGTAATGTTTCTTACACCGTGATTTCCACCCAATTGCTCTAAGGATTCTGGTTGTCTGCATTTTACAAGGTTGTCTGTTAAGCTTTCTTATCACTGCAAGCATATATCAATACCACCTTCCCTCCCTCTAAACGATGTAACTCTGTGCAAAAACATTTTTATTCCCACAACCTTGATCCCCTTACCCTAAAATCCTTATTCTCTTTAACCCTAACAACTCTAACCACAACCCTAACCCTTCATATCAACCCCCCGACGCTAATGACACTGACTAATGATCCAAACCCCAAACCCCAGGCAACCAACAAAGAAACAGACACAAAGCTGGAAACTACAAAAAAGGCAAAACCCTGGATACAGACCCCAAATCACAAACACGCTACCAAAATGCTACAGAAAAGCCCCAGACGCAGGCCCCAAGCACTACAGCTAGGCCCCAGAAGCTCTAGACACATCCCAAAGCCAAAATGCAATCCCCAAACACTACAGAAAAGCCCCCAAACACCAGACACAGGCTGCAGAAGTCTACAAGCAGGCCCCAGCCACACCCGGATGCAGACCCCAACTGTCCACAAGCAGCTCCCAACCCACCCCCCCCATGAACTGGACCCCCCACCACCACCACCCAGATGCATGCCCCAGGCCTCAGCCCCAGCCCCCACACCCCAGACTCAGGCCCCAAAGGTGTACAACCAGCTCCCAACTGCCCCCCTCAAAGGGAGGCCCCAAAGCCTGCCAGAGGACCCTAGAGCGTACAAGCAGCTCCCAACCCCCCCGGCACAGGCCCCAACCCCCCCCCAGACACAGGCCCCAAAGGTGTACAAGCAACTCCCCATCCTCCCCAGAGGCACGCCCCAAAGGTGTACAAACAGCCCCAACCCCCCAAGACCCAGACCCCTACAGCGTAGAAGCAGCTCCCAACCCCATGCCCCCAAGGCACATGCCCCAACCCCTCCCCCAAGGCAGGCCCTAACAGTGTACAAGCAGCTCCCACCCCCCCCCAGACGCAGGCCCCAAAGGTGTACAAGCAGGCCCCTACAGTATACAAGCAGCTCACAACCACCCCCCGAAAGGCAGGCCCCAACCCCCTCCAGATGCAAGCCCGAAAGGTTAAAACCAGCTCCAACCCCCCAACCCCCCCCGCCCCGCGCAGACGCAGGCCCCAAAGGTGTACAAGCAGTTCCCAACCCCTCCAAGGCAGGCCCCAAAAGTGTACAGGCAGGCCCCTACAGTGTAGAAACGCTCCAACCCCCCCCCTTCCACCTCGAGGGAGGCCCTCCCCCCCCAGTATACACGAAGCTCCCAACCCCCTCTCAGAGGAATGCCTAAAAAAGTATACAAGCAGCTCCTAACACCCCTACCTCCCCCCCCCCCCAAAAGAGGCAGTCCCCAAAGGTGTACAAGCAGGCCCTCAAATCCCTTAGGTGTACAAGCAGGCCCTTCAAATCCCTTAGCCCCTGCGCCAGCTTTATTGGCGAGCAGCGAGGCTGGGGGGGGAGGGGGGCAAGACAGCCTTAAATAAAATACAAATATAAAAAGTGTTATAAATGGCTGTTATAAATCCAAATAGGATTACAATCAAAGTTTACAATTTATTAAACGAATAGAGGCAAGCAAGCAGCGCTGGGTGCGCCGGGAGTCTCTGCTCCCCCAGGACGCACACCTGTTACGTAAGGCGGCTGGTTTTGATGCTCCCAGGCTAATACATATTCATTACTACTTCGAGAAGAGGCAGGGTTATTAGAATTGGTTTCCGGAATCCGAAACCCCTCCCAGGGGCGCCTGCGTACCAGTCTCTGGTGGTCTCTCGGGGCTTGCTCGGGCTCAATGCTGGTTGTCTTCCTCTCAGGCTTTTGTCCTTCAATTGTCCTTCAGCTCCCCCTTCCTCCTCGTTTGGGAGCCTCTGCGCCGGATTTCAGAAACTCTAGCAACATCCCCTGCAGTAGTCAGCACTTTTCCCTAAAAACCCCTTTGTTCTCTTATCACCTAGACCCGGGCCTCGATGTTAACCCTTCAAATCCCTTAGTGACACGAATTGCTGGACCATTCCTTACAAAAGGAAGGATAAAATATGTAGAGGAGCAATGGCACACGCGAAAGCCCAGCGCCGCGGGCAGAGGCAGCGAAGGTTGACGGCAGAACAGTGCTCGGTTTGAACACGGAGAGGGAAAGCGAGGGGAAGGTGGCCGAAGCCGGCCGCAGTCTCTGAGCTCTCCTCCTCCTGATTGTTTTCTCTCAAAGCCATTTCTGTCTGTGTGCGGGCACCCGGAGCCGGCAGAAGTCCCCGTGAAGTCCTTCGGCAGGACGGAGGGCTGCGTGGGCTCCAGTGAGAGAGGGAGTTAGGAGAATCTTATCAAGTAGAGATAGAGCGCTGACAGCGTTAAACTAGGATGCTACTTAGCGTCTTTGCTAACTATGGTGCATTGTGCCAATTAACTAAAGCAAGAAGCCTTGGGCCCCTTACCAAGGTCAGTCTCCTAATAAGAGAGTGAGCCTGTCTTAAGAAACTGGGAGAAACTGGTCCTGCAGGTGGACAAGAGCCAAGGAGCAACTGAGTCTGTGCAAAGACAAGAGGTCAACAAGCGGTGACGAGGAAGAGTCATCAATCTTCATGCCCACGACCTCCCGTGCTGCCCAGCGCTGAATAAACATACCTACTTTACAATCTCACTGATTGTGGAGTCCCTTTTCCGCAAGTCACTAGCAGCGGTTTCTTCCGCAGAGGTTTTCCCAGAGCCGCTTCAAAGCTTCCCTCGCGGAGCTGGGGCGTCGCAGGGGGTCGTCAAAGCACGCACGCGCACACACACACACACGCACACACACACACACAGGCGTTGTTGTCCAAACAGAAAGTATTTACAACAAATTCGACAAGCGGTTTTCCTCTGCCAGCAGCAAATGCCTGAGGGCCCCTACAGCTTCACAAATCATAGCACAAAGAGCCTAAAGTTCCTCTAAAATTTAGGGAAATGATTCAAAATAGATCTGCTAGGGGAAAACGATCACTGGCGGCAGGGTACACAATACACGCGAGTCTCAGCTCTCCTCCGCAGGGTCAGTGCCCACGCCCAAGTGCGACGCTGATGGCACCCGAACATTTGCTGTAGCAGGCAGCAGAGCCAGCAGCTCAGGGGAGCAATTTTAAAAACCAGGAGGCACTTAAACCGACCCTTAATTGACCCAGTTACTGCAGGAGAGTCCCGACTACTCGCCCTGGAGTCCTACTGTCACCAGCAAAAAGCACCAACCAAAGCTTGGGGGAACTTTGGTACAGCACAAGAGAAGGGAGTGGGGGTAGCGTAGCCGTATCGCAGAGCTGCTGCTTTTCACACCATTTTATCATCCCTGATAATTGAAAGTAAGGCCGGGTGGGCTGACCCCACCACCACCACTCCTGGCAGCATGTTTGGTCCACAACGCTAGAATAATTATTTTGCTCCCTCCCGCCCCTACAGCTTCATCATCTGAAAAGATTACAGTCAAAACAATGGCATACACAAATAAAAGTCAAGAGTTGACATAGTAACTCCGGGATTTGGGTATCAACTGTCCGAGAAATCAGAACACCCAGGCTTCACAATGTGCCCAACATCGAGCTGTGCCAAGGGGGGGCGGAAGGAAGAAGCTTTCCGTTTAAGCCTTCAGAGCATCGCTCCGTCACTACGTCAATTCACAGCCACCACAGCGTGCCGATGGACATCTTTCTGTGCCAAAAGAAACAAGTGCTTTGTCCTCTTGATATCAAAGGTAGCCACCTATACTTACGGAACCATGCACAAGACCTTAACTCTGACCAGCAGGAAAACTTAGGACAACTGAGTGCAGATCCTGCCAATTTCTACCAGTTCCAACTGTGCTTTAAGTCTCATTGCAAAGCCTCAGTTAGAAAAAGGATCACCTCAGGGTATCCAACAAGAAGAAGAGTTTTTTTTTTTTTTTTTTTTTAATATACCATAGGACTATGCAGTTCAATCATCAATCATCTTGGAAAGCTCAAGGAGGAGGTCATCCTCATCCTTCCCTGGGTCCAAGTCGAGCTCGGCTTCCAGTATGCCGTCTGAGAGTTCCCAAAGTAGCATCTCTAAATCCTCGTCTACAGATACGGGCGCGTTGCCTGTGGAACTCAGCCGGCGTGTCCTTGCTTCTTCTAGCTGGGAAGAAGCTGAAGTCGAGCTTGAGAACTCCATTGGCTCCACGGATTCTGCCTGGCTTCCAAGATGTGCTTCAGGTCTTGGCAGAGCAAGGAAGAGAACAATCAGTATATGCCATTTCTTAACGGGAAATCCCTTTTCTGCAAACCGGCTCTTAAAACCGTAGCCAACCCCTCCTGCACTTCAATCTTACCCAGGGATTGTTATTCAGTTAACCCAGGGCTACATTTAGAGCCCAATATATTAGCAGGTACATTTTTCAGTTTGGGGGTTTCTCTGTGAAGCCAGAGCACCCGGAGCCTAGCAAAGATGGGAAACCAACATGGCCTCCCGGAAGCCCAGTGTCCGAGAACTACATCTCCCGGCATGCTCTGGGAAAACAATATGGACTCCCGGAAACCCGGTGGCCAAGAACTACATTTCCCAGCACTCCCCAGAAAATTGAGCCTCGCAGCGTGCCGTAGGACGCCATTTTTTGCTCTGTTACATTACCGGTTTCGTGTTTATGGAGGGTTTTCCCGCCGTTTTGGGGGGTTTCCCCTCAATTTTGGGTTTTCAGCTCTCCATTTCAGAGTTCTTCCCCGCAATTTTGGGGTTCCTTCCCCTAATTTGGTGCTTCGCCCCCCGCCCACTTTTGGGGTTCCCCCTCCATTTTGGGGATTCCCCCCAATTCCAAGCCCCCCACAATTTTGGAGGCCCCCACCATCCTTTCTTGGCCTGCCACCCTAATATTAAGGTTCTTTCCCCCAGTGTTGGGGTTCTCACCACATGTTTGAGGTTCCTTCCCTTAATTTGGGGCTTAGCTCCCCGGGATCTGGGGCTTTAACCCCAATTTTGGGGGTCCCCCCCAAGTTTGGGGATTCCTCCCCAGGTCTGGGGGGGGTCCACATTCAATTCTGGAATTTCACACTTCCATTTAAGTCTTCTTCCCCCCAATTTGGGGGTTCACCCACCCAATTTTGGGGGTTCCTCCCCTAATTTGGGGGGACCCGACCAATTTTGGGGGTCCCCCCCAATTGTAGAGTCCCCCACCCTCCTTTTTTGGGTTCCCCCCTAATATTAAAGAGTTCTTCCGCCCAATTTTGGGGGACCCCACAATTTTGACGTTCCTTCCCCTAACTTGGGGCTTCAACCCTTCGATTTTGGGGGGGGCTCCCACCCTCTTATTTTGGCCTTCCGCCCTAATATTAGGCCTAACCCCTAAGAACCTTGACCCCTAACGCTATGGCAACCACGGATCTAACCCTAACCCCTACCCCAACAAACCCTAGAAACCCTAACCCTAAAAACCCTTGCAGCCCTAACCCGATAAAATTTACCACACTAAACCCCTGAAGACTGTTCTGGGGGGTCCACATTCAATTCTGGAATTTCACACTTCCATTTAAGTGTTCTGCCCCCCCAATATGAGGGTTCGCCCACCCAATTTTGGGGGTTCCTCCCCTAATTGGGGGGGACACAACCAATTTTGGGGGGGACACAATCAATTTTGGGGGGGACACAACCAATTTTAGAGTCCCCCACCCTCCTTTTTTGGGTTTCCCCCAATATTAAGAGCTCTTCCGCTCAATTTTGGGGGACCCCACAATTTTGACGTTCCTTCCCCCAACTTGGGGCTTCAACCCTTCAATTTTGGGGGGGGGCTCCCACCCTCTTATTTTGGCCTTCCGCCCTAATATTAGGCCTAACCCCTAAGAACCTTGACCCCTAAGCCTATGGCAACCACGGATCTAACCCTAACCCCTACCCCAACAAACCCTAGAAACCCTAACCCTAAAAACCCTTACAGCCCTAACCCGATAAAATTTACCACACTAAACCCCTGAAGACTGTTCTGGGGGGTCCACATCCAATTCTGGAATTTCACACTTCCATTTAAGTCTTCTTCCCCCCAATTTGGGGGTTCGCCCACCCAATTTTTGGGGGTTCCTCCCCTAATTTGGGGGGGACACAACCAATTTTAGAGTCCCCCACCCTCCTTTTTTGGGTTTCCCCCAATATTAAGAGCTCTTCCGCTCAATTTTGGGGGACCCCACAATTTTGACGTTCCTTCCCCCAACTTGGGGCTTCAACCCTTCAATTTTGGGGGGGGGCTCCCACCCTCTTATTTTGGCCTTCCGCCCTAATATTAGGCCTAACCCCTAAGAACCTTGACCCCTAAGCCTATGGCAACCACGGATCTAACCCTAACCCCTACCCCAACAAACCCTAGAAACCCTAACCCTAAAAACCCTTACAGCCCTAACCCGATAAAATTTACCACACTAAACCCCTGAAGACTGTTCTGGGGGGTCCACATTCAATTCTGGAATTTCACACTTCCGTTTAAGTGTTCTGCCCCCCCAATATGGGGGTTCGCCCACCCAATTTTGGGGGTTCCTCCCCTAATTGGGGGGACAACCAATTTTGGGGGGGACACAACCAATTTGGGGGGGGACACAACCAATTTGGGGGGGACACAACCGATTTTAGAGTCCCCCACCCTCCTTTTTTGGGTTCCCCCCTAATATTAAAAGCTCTTCCGCCCAATTTTGGGGGACCCCACAATTTTGACGTTTCTTCCCCTAAATTGGGGCTTCGACCCTTCAATTTTGGGGGGGGCTCCCCCCTTAGTTTGGCCTTCCACCCTAATATTGGGCCTTACCCCTAAGAACCCTACCCCTAACACTACGGCTCCCACGGATCTAACCCTAACCCCTACCCCAAAAAACCCTAGAAACCCTAACCCTAAAAACCCTTACAGTCCTAACCCGATAAAATTAACCACACTAGACCTACGCCTAAAAGCCCTAACCCTAAAAATTAAGACCCTCTAAACCCTAACCCAAAACGTAAAGATTCTCAAAGCCCTAACGCTGGAGACCCTAACCTTAAAAAAAAAAAATAAGACCTTAAAACCCTAACCCTAAATACCTGACCATAACTAAAACCCTAAGACCCTACCCCTAAAAACCCTATCAACACTAAAACCACAAAATACTTTAAAACCTTAACACACTAACCCCCAAACCCTAACCCTTATAACTCCAACCCTAACAACCTTAAAATCCTAACCCTAAACCCTGGAAACCCTAACCCTGAAACCCAACCCTAGTGCCTTAGCCCTGAAACCTTAAAACCCTAACACCTTATTAGAAACACTCTGTAACCAATACCATAGGCTCAGGCAAGTATCTCAGTGAGGTAGCATTTTTATTCACGATTGCAATGGCAGGCGTCCCACAAGCCACCTACTAGTTCCATAACACAGTTTATATAATTTTTTTTTTCCTCTCGGTGACCAGGACCCTCCCCAGTTTCCCCATTGACTGGGTAATCCATGTTCACAATCTATCCAGTGCTTCACAGAAAATACACAGCTGCTGGCCTGTTACTAGTCAATTTTATTTTTTTCTTGACTGTTTTCCTCTTTGAGGTGGTAATGTTTCTTACACCGTGATTTCCACCCAATTGCTCTAAGGATTCTGGTTGTCTGCATTTTACAAGGTTGTCTGTTAAGCTTTCTTATCACTGCAAGCATATATCAATACCACCTTCCCTCCCTCTAAACGATGTAACTCTGTGCAAAAACATTTTTATTCCCACAACCTTGATCCCCTTACCCTAAAATCCTTATTCTCTTTAACCCTAACAACTCTAACCACAACCCTAACCCTTCATATCAACCCCCCGACGCTAATGACACTGACTAATGATCCAAACCCCAAACCCCAGGCAACCAACAAAGAAACAGACACAAAGCTGGAAACTACAAAAAAGGCAAAACCCTGGATACAGACCCCAAATCACAAACACGCTACCAAAATGCTACAGAAAAGCCCCAGACGCAGGCCCCAAGCACTACAGCTAGGCCCCAGAAGCTCTAGACACATCCCAAAGCCAAAATGCAATCCCCAAACACTACAGAAAAGCCCCCAAACACCAGACACAGGCTGCAGAAGTCTACAAGCAGTCCCAAGCCACACCCGGATGCAGACCCCAACTGTCCACAAGCAGCTCCCAACCCACCCCCCCCATGAACTGGACCCCCCACCACCACCACCCAGATGCATGCCCCAGGCCTCAGCCCCAGCCCCCACACCCCAGACTCAGGCCCCAAAGGTGTACAACCAGCTCCCAACTGCCCCCCTCAAAGGGAGGCCCCAAAGCCTGCCAGAGGACCCTAGAGCGTACAAGCAGCTCCCAACCCCCCCGGCACAGGCCCCAACCCCCCCCCAGACACAGGCCCCAAAGGTGTACAAGCAACTCCCCATCCTCCCCAGAGGCACGCCCCAAAGGTGTACAAACAGCCCCAACCCCCCAAGACCCAGACCCCTACAGCGTAGAAGCAGCTCCCAACCCCATGCCCCCAAGGCACATGCCCCAACCCCTCCCCCAAGGCAGGCCCTAACAGTGTACAAGCAGCTCCCACCCCCCCCCAGACGCAGGCCCCAAAGGTGTACAAGCAGGCCCCTACAGTATACAAGCAGCTCACAACCACCCCCCGAAAGGCAGGCCCCAACCCCCTCCAGATGCAAGCCCGAAAGGTTAAAACCAGCTCCAACCCCCCAACCCCCCCCGCCCCGCGCAGACGCAGGCCCCAAAGGTGTACAAGCAGTTCCCAACCCCTCCAAGGCAGGCCCCAAAAGTGTACAGGCAGGCCCCTACAGTGTAGAAACGCTCCAACCCCCCCCCTTCCACCTCGAGGGAGGCCCTCCCCCCCCAGTATACACGAAGCTCCCAACCCCCTCTCAGAGGAATGCCTAAAAAAGTATACAAGCAGCTCCTAACACCCCCACCTCCCCCCCCCCCAAAAGAGGCAGTCCCCAAAGGTGTACAAGCAGGCCCTCAAATCCCTTAGGTGTACAAGCAGGCCCTTCAAATCCCTTAGCCCCTGCGCCAGCTTTATTGGCGAGCAGCGAGGCTGGGGGGGGAGGGGGGCAAGACAGCCTTAAATAAAATACAAATATAAAAAGTGTTATAAATGGCTGTTATAAATCCAAATAGGATTACAATCAAAGTTTACAATTTATTAAACGAATAGAGGCAAGCAAGCAGCGCTGGGTGCGCCGGGAGTCTCTGCTCCCCCAGGACGCACACCTGTTACGTAAGGCGGCTGGTTTTGATGCTCCCAGGCTAATACATATTCATTACTACTTCGAGAAGAGGCAGGGTTATTAGAATTGGTTTCCGGAATCCGAAACCCCTCCCAGGGGCGCCTGCGTACCAGTCTCTGGTGGTCTCTCGGGGCTTGCTCGGGCTCAATGCTGGTTGTCTTCCTCTCAGGCTTTTGTCCTTCAATTGTCCTTCAGCTCCCCCTTCCTCCTCGTTTGGGAGCCTCTGCGCCGGATTTCAGAAACTCTAGCAACATCCCCTGCAGTAGTCAGCATTTTTCCCTAAAAACCCCTTTGTTCTCTTATCACCTAGACCCGGGCCTCGATGTTAACCCTTCAAATCCCTTAGTGACACGAATTGCTGGACCATTCCTTACAAAAGGAAGGATAAAATATGTAGAGGAGCAATGGCACACGCGAAAGCCCAGCGCCGCGGGCAGAGGCAGCGAAGGTTGACGGCAGAACAGTGCTCGGTTTGAACACGGAGAGGGAAAGCGAGGGGAAGGTGGCCGAAGCCGGCCGCAGTCTCTGAGCTCTCCTCCTCCTGATTGTTTTCTCTCAAAGCCATTTCTGTCTGTGTGCGGGCACCCGGAGCCGGCAGAAGTCCCCGTGAAGTCCTTCGGCAGGACGGAGGGCTGCGTGGGCTCCAGTGAGAGAGGGAGTTAGGAGAATCTTATCAAGTAGAGATAGAGCGCTGACAGCGTTAAACTAGGATGCTACTTAGCGTCTTTGCTAACTATGGTGCATTGTGCCAATTAACTAAAGCAAGAAGCCTTGGGCCCCTTACCAAGGTCAGTCTCCTAATAAGAGAGTGAGCCTGTCTTAAGAAACTGGGAGAAACTGGTCCTGCAGGTGGACAAGAGCCAAGGAGCAACTGAGTCTGTGCAAAGACAAGAGGTCAACTAGCGGTGACGAGGAAGAGTCATCAATCTTCATGCCCACGACCTCCCGTGCTGCCCAGCGCTGAATAAACATACCTACTTTACAATCTCACTGATTGTGGAGTCCCTTTTCCGCAAGTCACTAGCAGCGGTTTCTTCCGCAGAGGTTTTCCCAGAGCCGCTTCAAAGCTTCCCTCGCGGAGCTGGGGCGTCGCAGGGGGTCGTCAAAGCACGCACGCGCACACACACACACACGCACACACACACACACAGGCGTTGTTGTCCAAACAGAAAGTATTTACAACAAATTCGACAAGCGGTTTTCCTCTGCCAGCAGCAAATGCCTGAGGGCCCCTACAGCTTCACAAATCATAGCACAAAGAGCCTAAAGTTCCTCTAAAATTTAGGGAAATGATTCAAAATAGATCTGCTAGGGGAAAACGATCACTGGCGGCAGGGTACACAATACACGCGAGTCTCAGCTCTCCTCCGCAGGGTCAGTGCCCACGCCCAAGTGCGACGCTGATGGCACCCGAACATTTGCTGTAGCAGGCAGCAGAGCCAGCAGCTCAGGGGAGCAATTTTAAAAACCAGGAGGCACTTAAACCGACCCTTAATTGACCCAGTTACTGCAGGAGAGTCCCGACTACTCGCCCTGGAGTCCTACTGTCACCAGCAAAAAGCACCAACCAAAGCTTGGGGGAACTTTGGTACAGCACAAGAGAAGGGAGTGGGGGTAGCGTAGCCGTATCGCAGAGCTGCTGCTTTTCACACCATTTTATCATCCCTGATAATTGAAAGTAAGGCCGGGTGGGCTGACCCCACCACCACCACTCCTGGCAGCATGTTTGGTCCACAACGCTAGAATAATTATTTTGCTCCCTCCCGCCCCTACAGCTTCATCATCTGAAAAGATTACAGTCAAAACAATGGCATACACAAATAAAAGTCAAGAGTTGACATAGTAACTCCGGGATTTGGGTATCAACTGTCCGAGAAATCAGAACACCCAGGCTTCACAATGTGCCCAACATCGAGCTGTGCCAAGGGGGGGCGGAAGGAAGAAGCTTTCCGTTTAAGCCTTCAGAGCATCGCTCCATCACTACGTCAATTCACAGCCACCACAGCGTGCCGATGGACATCTTTCTGTGCCAAAAGAAACAAGTGCTTTGTCCTCTTGATATCAAAGGTAGCCACCTATAGTTACGGAACCATGCACAAGACCTTAACTCTGACCAGCAGGAAAACTTAGGACAACTGAGTGCAGATCCTGCCAATTTCTACCAGTTCCAACTGTGCTTTAAGTCTCATTGCAAAGCCTCAGTTAGAAAAAGGATCACCTCAGGGTATCCAACAAGAAGAAGAGTTGTTTTCTTTTTTTTTTTTTTTTCAATATACCATAGGACTATGCAGTTCAATCATCAATCATCTTGGAAAGCTCAAGGAGGAGGTCATCCTCATCCTTCCCTGGGTCCAAGTCGAGCTCGGCTTCCAGTATGCCGTCTGAGAGTTCCCAAAGTAGCATCTCTAAATCCTCGTCTACAGATACGGGCGCGTTGCCTGTGGAACTCAGCCGGCGTGTCCTTGCTTCTTCTAGCTGGGAAGAAGCTGAAGTCGAGCTTGAGAACTCCATTGGCTCCACGGATTCTGCCTGGCTTCCAAGATGTGCTTCAGGTCTTGGCAGAGCAAGGAAGAGAACAATCAGTATATGCCATTTCTTAACGGGAAATCCCTTTTCTGCAAACCGGCTCTTAAAACCGTAGCCAACCCCTCCTGCACTTCAATCTTACCCAGGGATTGTTATTCAGTTAACCCAGGGCTACATTTAGAGCCCAATATATTAGCAGGTACATTTTTCAGTTTGGGGGTTTCTCTGTGAAGCCAGAGCACCCGGAGCCTAGCAAAGATGGGAAACCAACATGGCCTCCCGGAAGCCCAGTGTCCGAGAACTACATCTCCCGGCATGCTCTGGGAAAACAATATGGACTCCCGGAAACCCGGTGGCCAAGAACTACATTTCCCAGCACTCCCCAGAAAATTGAGCCTCGCAGCGTGCCGTAGGACGCCATTTTTTGCTCTGTTACATTACCGGTTTCGTGTTTATGGAGGGTTTTCCCGCCGTTTTGGGGGGTTTCCCCTCAATTTTGGGTTTTCAGCTCTCCATTTCAGAGTTCTTCCCCGCAATTTTGGGGTTCCTTCCCCTAATTTGGTGCTTCGCCCCCCGCCCACTTTTGGGGTTCCCCCTCCATTTTGGGGATTCCCCCCAATTCCAAGCCCCCCACAATTTTGGAGGCCCCCACCATCCTTTCTTGGCCTGCCACCCTAATATTAAGGTTCTTTCCCCCAGTGTTGGGGTTCTCACCACATGTTTGAGGTTCCTTCCCTTAATTTGGGGCTTAGCTCCCCGGGATCTGGGGCTTTAACCCCAATTTTGGGGGTCCCCCCCAAGTTTGGGGATTCCTCCCCAGGTCTGGGGGGGGTCCACATTCAATTCTGGAATTTCACACTTCCATTTAAGTCTTCTTCCCCCCAATTTGGGGGTTCACCCACCCAATTTTGGGGGTTCCTCCCCTAATTTGGGGGGACCCGACCAATTTTGGGGGTCCCCCCCAATTGTAGAGTCCCCCACCCTCCTTTTTTGGGTTCCCCCCTAATATTAAAGAGTTCTTCCGCCCAATTTTGGGGGACCCCACAATTTTGACGTTCCTTCCCCTAACTTGGGGCTTCAACCCTTCGATTTTGGGGGGGGCTCCCACCCTCTTATTTTGGCCTTCCGCCCTAATATTAGGCCTAACCCCTAAGAACCTTGACCCCTAACGCTATGGCAACCACGGATCTAACCCTAACCCCTACCCCAACAAACCCTAGAAACCCTAACCCTAAAAACCCTTGCAGCCCTAACCCGATAAAATTTACCACACTAAACCCCTGAAGACTGTTCTGGGGGGTCCACATTCAATTCTGGAATTTCACACTTCCATTTAAGTGTTCTGCCCCCCCAATATGAGGGTTCGCCCACCCAATTTTGGGGGTTCCTCCCCTAATTGGGGGGGACACAACCAATTTTGGGGGGGACACAATCAATTTTGGGGGGGACACAACCAATTTTAGAGTCCCCCACCCTCCTTTTTTGGGTTTCCCCCAATATTAAGAGCTCTTCCGCTCAATTTTGGGGGACCCCACAATTTTGACGTTCCTTCCCCCAACTTGGGGCTTCAACCCTTCAATTTTGGGGGGGGGCTCCCACCCTCTTATTTTGGCCTTCCGCCCTAATATTAGGCCTAACCCCTAAGAACCTTGACCCCTAAGCCTATGGCAACCACGGATCTAACCCTAACCCCTACCCCAACAAACCCTAGAAACCCTAACCCTAAAAACCCTTACAGCCCTAACCCGATAAAATTTACCACACTAAACCCCTGAAGACTGTTCTGGGGGGTCCACATCCAATTCTGGAATTTCACACTTCCATTTAAGTCTTCTTCCCCCCAATTTGGGGGTTCGCCCACCCAATTTTTGGGGGTTCCTCCCCTAATTTGGGGGGGACACAACCAATTTTAGAGTCCTCCACCCTCCTTTTTTGGGTTCCCCCCTATATTAAAAGTTCTTCCGCCCAATTTTGGGGGACCCCACAATTTTGACGTTCCTTCCCCTAACTTGGGGCTTCAACCCTTCAATTTTGGGGGGGGCTCCCACCCTCTTATTTTGGCCTTCCGCCCTAATATTAGGCCTAACCCCTAAGAACCTTGACCCCTAACGCTATGGCAACCACGGATCTAACCCTAACCACTACCCCAACAAACCCTAGAAACCCTAACCCTAAAAACCCTTACAGCCCTAACCCGATAAAATTTACCACACTAAACCCCTGAAGACTGTTCTGGGGGGTCCACATTCAATTCTGGAATTTCACACTTCCGTTTAAGTGTTCTGCCCCCCCAATATGGGGGTTCGCCCACCCAATTTTGGGGGTTCCTCCCCTAATTGGGGGGACAACCAATTTTGGGGGGGACACAACCAATTTGGGGGGGGACACAACCAATTTGGGGGGGACACAACCGATTTTAGAGTCCCCCACCCTCCTTTTTTGGGTTCCCCCCTAATATTAAAAGCTCTTCCGCCCAATTTTGGGGGACCCCACAATTTTGACGTTTCTTCCCCTAAATTGGGGCTTCGACCCTTCAATTTTGGGGGGGGCTCCCCCCTTAGTTTGGCCTTCCACCCTAATATTGGGCCTTACCCCTAAGAACCCTACCCCTAACACTACGGCTCCCACGGATCTAACCCTAACCCCTACCCCAAAAAACCCTAGAAACCCTAACCCTAAAAACCCTTACAGTCCTAACCCGATAAAATTAACCACACTAGACCTACGCCTAAAAGCCCTAACCCTAAAAATTAAGACCCTCTAAACCCTAACCCAAAACGTAAAGATTCTCAAAGCCCTAACGCTGGAGACCCTAACCTTAAAAAAAAAAAATAAGACCTTAAAACCCTAACCCTAAATACCTGACCATAACTAAAACCCTAAGACCCTACCCCTAAAAACCCTATCAACACTAAAACCACAAAATACTTTAAAACCTTAACACACTAACCCCCAAACCCTAACCCTTATAACTCCAACCCTAACAACCTTAAAATCCTAACCCTAAACCCTGGAAACCCTAACCCTGAAACCCAACCCTAGTGCCTTAGCCCTGAAACCTTAAAACCCTAACACCTTATTAGAAACACTCTGTAACCAATACCATAGGCTCAGGCAAGTATCTCAGTGAGGTAGCATTTTTATTCACGATTGCAATGGCAGGCGTCCCACAAGCCACCTACTAGTTCCATAACACAGTTTATATAATTTTTTTTTTCCTCTCGGTGACCAGGACCCTCCCCAGTTTCCCCATTGACTGGGTAATCCATGTTCACAATCTATCCAGTGCTTCACAGAAAATACACAGCTGCTGGCCTGTTACTAGTCAATTTTATTTTTTTCTTGACTGTTTTCCTCTTTGAGGTGGTAATGTTTCTTACACCGTGATTTCCACCCAATTGCTCTAAGGATTCTGGTTGTCTGCATTTTACAAGGTTGTCTGTTAAGCTTTCTTATCACTGCAAGCATATATCAATACCACCTTCCCTCCCTCTAAACGATGTAACTCTGTGCAAAAACATTTTTATTCCCACAACCTTGATCCCCTTACCCTAAAATCCTTATTCTCTTTAACCCTAACAACTCTAACCACAACCCTAACCCTTCATATCAACCCCCCGACGCTAATGACACTGACTAATGATCCAAACCCCAAACCCCAGGCAACCAACAAAGAAACAGACACAAAGCTGGAAACTACAAAAAAGGCAAAACCCTGGATACAGACCCCAAATCACAAACACGCTACCAAAATGCTACAGAAAAGCCCCAGACGCAGGCCCCAAGCACTACAGCTAGGCCCCAGAAGCTCTAGACACATCCCAAAGCCAAAATGCAATCCCCAAACACTACAGAAAAGCCCCCAAACACCAGACACAGGCTGCAGAAGTCTACAAGCAGTCCCAAGCCACACCCGGATGCAGACCCCAACTGTCCACAAGCAGCTCCCAACCCACCCCCCCCATGAACTGGACCCCCCACCACCACCACCCAGATGCATGCCCCAGGCCTCAGCCCCAGCCCCCACACCCCAGACTCAGGCCCCAAAGGTGTACAACCAGCTCCCAACTGCCCCCCTCAAAGGGAGGCCCCAAAGCCTGCCAGAGGACCCTAGAGCGTACAAGCAGCTCCCAACCCCCCCGGCACAGGCCCCAACCCCCCCCCAGACACAGGCCCCAAAGGTGTACAAGCAACTCCCCATCCTCCCCAGAGGCACGCCCCAAAGGTGTACAAACAGCCCCAACCCCCCAAGACCCAGACCCCTACAGCGTAGAAGCAGCTCCCAACCCCATGCCCCCAAGGCACATGCCCCAACCCCTCCCCCAAGGCAGGCCCTAACAGTGTACAAGCAGCTCCCACCCCCCCCCAGACGCAGGCCCCAAAGGTGTACAAGCAGGCCCCTACAGTATACAAGCAGCTCACAACCACCCCCCGAAAGGCAGGCCCCAACCCCCTCCAGATGCAAGCCCGAAAGGTTAAAACCAGCTCCAACCCCCCAACCCCCCCCGCCCCGCGCAGACGCAGGCCCCAAAGGTGTACAAGCAGTTCCCAACCCCTCCAAGGCAGGCCCCAAAAGTGTACAGGCAGGCCCCTACAGTGTAGAAACGCTCCAACCCCCCCCCTTCCACCTCGAGGGAGGCCCTCCCCCCCCAGTATACACGAAGCTCCCAACCCCCTCTCAGAGGAATGCCTAAAAAAGTATACAAGCAGCTCCTAACACCCCCACCTCCCCCCCCCCCAAAAGAGGCAGTCCCCAAAGGTGTACAAGCAGGCCCTCAAATCCCTTAGGTGTACAAGCAGGCCCTTCAAATCCCTTAGCCCCTGCGCCAGCTTTATTGGCGAGCAGCGAGGCTGGGGGGGGAGGGGGGCAAGACAGCCTTAAATAAAATACAAATATAAAAAGTGTTATAAATGGCTGTTATAAATCCAAATAGGATTACAATCAAAGTTTACAATTTATTAAACGAATAGAGGCAAGCAAGCAGCGCTGGGTGCGCCGGGAGTCTCTGCTCCCCCAGGACGCACACCTGTTACGTAAGGCGGCTGGTTTTGATGCTCCCAGGCTAATACATATTCATTACTACTTCGAGAAGAGGCAGGGTTATTAGAATTGGTTTCCGGAATCCGAAACCCCTCCCAGGGGCGCCTGCGTACCAGTCTCTGGTGGTCTCTCGGGGCTTGCTCGGGCTCAATGCTGGTTGTCTTCCTCTCAGGCTTTTGTCCTTCAATTGTCCTTCAGCTCCCCCTTCCTCCTCGTTTGGGAGCCTCTGCGCCGGATTTCAGAAACTCTAGCAACATCCCCTGCAGTAGTCAGCATTTTTCCCTAAAAACCCCTTTGTTCTCTTATCACCTAGACCCGGGCCTCGATGTTAACCCTTCAAATCCCTTAGTGACACGAATTGCTGGACCATTCCTTACAAAAGGAAGGATAAAATATGTAGAGGAGCAATGGCACACGCGAAAGCCCAGCGCCGCGGGCAGAGGCAGCGAAGGTTGACGGCAGAACAGTGCTCGGTTTGAACACGGAGAGGGAAAGCGAGGGGAAGGTGGCCGAAGCCGGCCGCAGTCTCTGAGCTCTCCTCCTCCTGATTGTTTTCTCTCAAAGCCATTTCTGTCTGTGTGCGGGCACCCGGAGCCGGCAGAAGTCCCCGTGAAGTCCTTCGGCAGGACGGAGGGCTGCGTGGGCTCCAGTGAGAGAGGGAGTTAGGAGAATCTTATCAAGTAGAGATAGAGCGCTGACAGCGTTAAACTAGGATGCTACTTAGCGTCTTTGCTAACTATGGTGCATTGTGCCAATTAACTAAAGCAAGAAGCCTTGGGCCCCTTACCAAGGTCAGTCTCCTAATAAGAGAGTGAGCCTGTCTTAAGAAACTGGGAGAAACTGGTCCTGCAGGTGGACAAGAGCCAAGGAGCAACTGAGTCTGTGCAAAGACAAGAGGTCAACTAGCGGTGACGAGGAAGAGTCATCAATCTTCATGCCCACGACCTCCCGTGCTGCCCAGCGCTGAATAAACATACCTACTTTACAATCTCACTGATTGTGGAGTCCCTTTTCCGCAAGTCACTAGCAGCGGTTTCTTCCGCAGAGGTTTTCCCAGAGCCGCTTCAAAGCTTCCCTCGCGGAGCTGGGGCGTCGCAGGGGGTCGTCAAAGCACGCACGCGCACACACACACACACGCACACACACACACACAGGCGTTGTTGTCCAAACAGAAAGTATTTACAACAAATTCGACAAGCGGTTTTCCTCTGCCAGCAGCAAATGCCTGAGGGCCCCTACAGCTTCACAAATCATAGCACAAAGAGCCTAAAGTTCCTCTAAAATTTAGGGAAATGATTCAAAATAGATCTGCTAGGGGAAAACGATCACTGGCGGCAGGGTACACAATACACGCGAGTCTCAGCTCTCCTCCGCAGGGTCAGTGCCCACGCCCAAGTGCGACGCTGATGGCACCCGAACATTTGCTGTAGCAGGCAGCAGAGCCAGCAGCTCAGGGGAGCAATTTTAAAAACCAGGAGGCACTTAAACCGACCCTTAATTGACCCAGTTACTGCAGGAGAGTCCCGACTACTCGCCCTGGAGTCCTACTGTCACCAGCAAAAAGCACCAACCAAAGCTTGGGGGAACTTTGGTACAGCACAAGAGAAGGGAGTGGGGGTAGCGTAGCCGTATCGCAGAGCTGCTGCTTTTCACACCATTTTATCATCCCTGATAATTGAAAGTAAGGCCGGGTGGGCTGACCCCACCACCACCACTCCTGGCAGCATGTTTGGTCCACAACGCTAGAATAATTATTTTGCTCCCTCCCGCCCCTACAGCTTCATCATCTGAAAAGATTACAGTCAAAACAATGGCATACACAAATAAAAGTCAAGAGTTGACATAGTAACTCCGGGATTTGGGTATCAACTGTCCGAGAAATCAGAACACCCAGGCTTCACAATGTGCCCAACATCGAGCTGTGCCAAGGGGGGGCGGAAGGAAGAAGCTTTCCGTTTAAGCCTTCAGAGCATCGCTCCATCACTACGTCAATTCACAGCCACCACAGCGTGCCGATGGACATCTTTCTGTGCCAAAAGAAACAAGTGCTTTGTCCTCTTGATATCAAAGGTAGCCACCTATAGTTACGGAACCATGCACAAGACCTTAACTCTGACCAGCAGGAAAACTTAGGACAACTGAGTGCAGATCCTGCCAATTTCTACCAGTTCCAACTGTGCTTTAAGTCTCATTGCAAAGCCTCAGTTAGAAAAAGGATCACCTCAGGGTATCCAACAAGAAGAAGAGTTGTTTTCTTTTTTTTTTTTTTTTTCAATATACCATAGGACTATGCAGTTCAATCATCAATCATCTTGGAAAGCTCAAGGAGGAGGTCATCCTCATCCTTCCCTGGGTCCAAGTCGAGCTCGGCTTCCAGTATGCCGTCTGAGAGTTCCCAAAGTAGCATCTCTAAATCCTCGTCTACAGATACGGGCGCGTTGCCTGTGGAACTCAGCCGGCGTGTCCTTGCTTCTTCTAGCTGGGAAGAAGCTGAAGTCGAGCTTGAGAACTCCATTGGCTCCACGGATTCTGCCTGGCTTCCAAGATGTGCTTCAGGTCTTGGCAGAGCAAGGAAGAGAACAATCAGTATATGCCATTTCTTAACGGGAAATCCCTTTTCTGCAAACCGGCTCTTAAAACCGTAGCCAACCCCTCCTGCACTTCAATCTTACCCAGGGATTGTTATTCAGTTAACCCAGGGCTACATTTAGAGCCCAATATATTAGCAGGTACATTTTTCAGTTTGGGGGTTTCTCTGTGAAGCCAGAGCACCCGGAGCCTAGCAAAGATGGAAACCAACATGGCCTCCCGGAAGCCCAGTGTCCGAGAACTACATCTCCCGGCATGCTCTGGGAAAACAATATGGACTCCCGGAAACCCGGTGGCCAAGAACTACATTTCCCAGCACTCCCCAGAAAATTGAGCCTCGCAGCGTGCCGTAGGACGCCATTTTTTGCTCTGTTACATTACAGGTTTCGTGTTTATGGAGGGTTTTCCCGCCGTTTTGGGGGGTTTCCCCTCAATTTTGGGTTTTCAGCTCTCCATTTCAGAGTTCTTCCCCGCAATTTTGGGGTTCCTTCCCCTAATTTGGTGCTTCGCCCCCCGCCCACTTTTGGGGTTCCCCCTCCATTTTGGGGATTCCCCCCAATTCCAAGCCCCCCACAATTTTGGAGGCCCCCACCATCCTTTCTTGGCCTGCCACCCTAATATTAAGGTTCTTTCCCCCAGTGTTGGGGTTCTCACCACATGTTTGAGGTTCCTTCCCTTAATTTGGGGCTTAGCTCCCCGGGATCTGGGGCTTTAACCCCAATTTTGGGGGTCCCCCCCAAGTTTGGGGATTCCTCCCCAGGTCTGGGGGGGGTCCACATTCAATTCTGGAATTTCACACTTCCATTTAAGTCTTCTTCCCCCCAATTTGGGGGTTCACCCACCCAATTTTGGGGGTTCCTCCCCTAATTTGGGGGGACCCGACCAATTTTGGGGGTCCCCCCCAATTGTAGAGTCCCCCACCCTCCTTTTTTGGGTTCCCCCCTAATATTAAAGAGTTCTTCCGCCCAATTTTGGGGGACCCCACAATTTTGACGTTCCTTCCCCTAACTTGGGGCTTCAACCCTTCGATTTTGGGGGGGGCTCCCACCCTCTTATTTTGGCCTTCCGCCCTAATATTAGGCCTAACCCCTAAGAACCTTGACCCCTAACGCTATGGCAACCACGGATCTAACCCTAACCCCTACCCCAACAAACCCTAGAAACCCTAACCCTAAAAACCCTTGCAGCCCTAACCCGATAAAATTTACCACACTAAACCCCTGAAGACTGTTCTGGGGGGTCCACATTCAATTCTGGAATTTCACACTTCCATTTAAGTGTTCTGCCCCCCCAATATGAGGGTTCGCCCACCCAATTTTGGGGGTTCCTCCC